>NC_090024.1:85173360-85473360 GCF_037176765.1 Anolis sagrei
TTTAATACTTCCCTTCAGCTGTTCCTACTTTCTGTTCTACAGGAGAGTAACTGGTAGTTGTTTTTTAAAGATTTTCTTTTTTGCTGCAGGATTAAAAAAAAAAGATTAAACTGTGATGCTGAATAGGGAAGGAGTTGAGATCGGCTTACAGATGGTCCCATTAAAGAGGGGAATCCATAACGGCTGGGCCCTTGCTGTTTCATCCACCCAAAGGAGCCAGATTGGCTGAAGGAAACGGCTAAAAACGGATCTGCACACAAGTCTAGACAACATAGCCAATGGAGAGGAAAGTCTAGTTCAATATGTGGAAAGTTGTGCATCCTCAACCTATGCACTTGATGATATCAACTGTACACATTTCACAAAATCATAGATGCAGAATAGACCACAAGACTAATCTAACCCAATCCTCTGCCATGCAGGAATACACAACTAATGTACTCCTGAAAAATACCCATCAAACTTCTGTTTAAAGACCTCCAAAGATGGAGGGTCCTCCACCCTCCGAATCTGGACATTATATCATTGAACAGTTCTCTCTCTCTCTCTCTCTCTCTCTCTCTCTCTCTATATATATATATATATATACACACACACACACATACAACAGCAAGGGCCCAGCTATTATGGATTCCCCTCTTTAATGGGACACTAATATTTAGGTGGATTTTCTCTGTTTGCAATCTGAATTAATTAGTTCAGGTTCTCATCTATGGAGCAACAGAAACAAGTTTGGTCTATCTTCCACATGACATCCCTTGAGATATTTAAAGATAGCTATCATGTCACTTCTCAGTCTTCTCATCTCAAAGGTAAACATACTCAGCTCCATAAGTTATTCCTCATAAAGCCTTGGTTTCCAGGCATTTGATCATCTTGGCCCCTCTTCTCTGGACATTTTCATCCCTCCCTCCCAACTGTAAACAGAGACAAAGCCCAGAGGCAATCCTGTGATTAAATCTGTTGCAGCAAAAATACCAGAAAGTTTTTGGGTACCTTAAAAGATATTTTTTCTTACAACATGGGCTTTTGTGACCTTCGTCAGAAGCATTGAAGTACCAATATCCTTCTTTCTTGTTGTTGTGCCCATTAACGTTATCTCCAACTTATGGCAAAACTATCACAGGAGATTATTGGCAAAATGTATTCAGTGGATGCTTGCCATTGCCTTCCTCTGAGGCCAAAAGAGTGTGATTTGACCAAAGTGGGGATCTGAACTTTGGTCTCCTAAAATCAAATCCAGTATTCAAAGCACTACTTCTAGACAGCCATATAACCCAGAATATCAAGGCAGAAAATCCCACAATATCTGCTTTAAACTGGGTTATTTGAGTCCATACTGCCATATATTCTAGTTCAAAGCAGATAATGTGGGATTTTATTCAGCTGTGTGGAAGGAGCCTGGGTTTTCTTGTGTTCCAGGTTACTAAAAAAAACAGGCCCAGTCAATCAAACACATGGATTTCTTTCTGAGCTGTGAATTGCATCTTGAAACCAGAAGAGAAAGGCAAAGAGAATACCAGGACACAATTGGGGAAAGTTTTTGGGGCCACACTCTTCAGTAGAGTATGGCAACATTACTTTTTGGATCTCATTCCCCAGAACCAACCATTCAGAATGGCTAGCACCTATCTGAAAGTTGTAGTGCAAAAAACTATGTTTTCCAAGCTCTGCTCCTGAACTTTTAAAGGTAAAAAAAAGAATCCCATTCTATCCTGGGATCTGTCAACTCAAGTTATCGCATAAAACATGCATAATTCCCATTCCTTTCAACAGCCACTACATATATGGTGTTGATAAGCATGATCAAATCCAGCAGTCCTGGTTCCTAAGACTCATAGTAGAACCACAAGCAAGGAGTGAAAAGAAAACCAAATTTCACCCAAGGTGATTTTTCACATGCATCACATTCAGCTGCAATAAAATCCTGGGCCTCAGCATAACAAGTTAAATGCCAGAGAGGGTGTCAGATGAATGATCTCATGCCCTCCAACATTTTCACTGATGAAAAACAGGATACTTATGGAGAAGCAACATCAGTTTAGTCAGATGGCAAACGGTATTCATGAGGAAGAACACATACGTTACTAGAGACTAAAGCAGTTTACTTTTGCCTGAACCTATCTGGAAAAGCAATATTCCACTCCCTCATCTCCTCCCAACAGAATTTTGTGCAAAATTCTTTTGTACGTTGAATTTAATTTGCAGCCACTGAAGTAAGCTGAGAATGAAGGGAAAATATGTGAGAAAGACCAAGAAGATGGGGTATTTTAAAAGAAGCTGAAAAAGTGGGGTTACAGGGGATTGACTGGGACTATCAAATTGGGATAATTGGTCAGTATGTGATCTTATAGCACAATTTGCTGTACAGTTTCTCAGAAGTAAATACCACTATGGTCAATTGAGCATTTTCCCTAGTAGAATATGGATAGCAATGATTTCTCTTGTTCCAAGCAATACATTCTTGATATAACAACAACAACAACAACAACAACAACAACAACAACCGTCGATGTTGTAATCCCAGGCAACAGCAGGATTGAAGAGAAACAACTGGAAAAGCTGATACAATACGAGGATTTAAAGATCGAACCTCAAAGACTCTATCACAAGCCAGGCAAGGTGGTCCCAGTGGTGATCAGCACACTGGGTTCAGTGCCTAAAGACCTTGGTCTGTACTTAAACACAATTGTCGCTAACAAAATTACCACCAGGCAGCTGCAAAAGGCTACCCTACTGGGATCTGCACACATTATTTGCCGATATATCACATAGTCCTAGACACTTGGGAAGTATCCAACTTGTGATCCAATACAACAACCAGCATAGTGATCTTGCTTGCTGTGTAGTAATCTTCTTGTGATTCAAACAACAACAACAACAACACTTTATTTATATTCTGCTCTATCTCCCCAAGGGGTCTCAGAAAGGATTACAACATACACAGATAGGCAAACATTCAATACCTTTGATAACAGTGAAATAACAATGACATAAAAATACACAGACCAAAGGTAAAGACTTTCCCTTTCATCTCGGGATTTCTGGAGGTGATGCTCAACTCTGGCCATGTAGAGATGCTCTTGTTCCATTTCCAAGTTAAGGAACCTGTGGTCTGTAGACACCTCTTGGTCATGTTGCTGACATGGCTGCATGGGCGCCTTTATTCCTTCCCGCCAAAACGGCATCTATTGATCTACTCACAACCTGCTCTCGGTCCCGCCTCCTTTGCAGATGCGATTGGCAGGAACAAGAGACAGGGCCTTCTCAGTGGTGGCCCCTCAGCTATGGAACACCCTTCCTAGGAATATTAGATCGGCCCCTCCCTCCTAACATTTCGAAAAAGAGTTAAAACCTGGCTTTTTGAGCAGGCATTTGCAAATGCAGTGTAACAGGCTAATTTAGATCCACTGAACAATTGGACGATGCGACTGGAAAATGAGTAATGACATGCCGAGGACTTGTGTTTTATTGTTCTTATTGTTCCTACTGTTTTAATATGGTTTATATTATATGTTAATGTTTTTAATTATATTTTATGTTGTTGGGGACATTGAATTATGCCAATTGTAAACCGCCTTGAGTCACTTTTGGGCTGAGAAAGGCGGTATATACATACGGTAAATAAATAAATAATAAATGTGCATGTTTTTGAACTGCTAGGTTGACAGGAGCTAAGGCTAACAGCAGGAGCTCACCCGACCCACAGCTTTGAACTACCAACCTTTAGGTCAGCAGATTCAACAGTTCAATGGTTTAACCCATTGCGCCATCACAGCCCCTCAATGATTTGCTAAAGCAAGAGCATTTTATTAGTCCTACACAAGAAAGGGATGGAAGACTAATGGATAGAAGATTTTGGAGGATTGGAAAAGCTCTTGGCAACTGAAAGACTACTGAAGCATCAACTGGACTTTCAAGGTCATGTGATCCAGCAACACTTCCTTCTTAAGCATCCCTAACTCCTTGCACGCTCCCCATCCTATTTATAATACAGTAGAAACAGAAGGCATAGAAGGGATACACAATTACAGACAGCATTAGATTAATTTATCTTAAGAGCAGTGTGTGGTTGCCCTTTGTGCAAAATCCTTTGTTTCATTCTCTCTTTCTACAGTTAGGGTGATATTTGCAGGGGAGTGACAGCTCTTAAATCTGTAGTTGTGGGTTTCTGCATACACAGTCATCCTTCCACAATTGAAGTTTTGCCTTTTGTGGATTTGATTATTCATGGATTTGATTAAAAATGTTTTCTCTAGGAATCTTTAAGTCTTCCAGTGTGACTCTATGGTCAACTTTCAAGAGGTCCATATGTCTTTAATGTGATACTATAGGTGCAGCTACACTGTGGAATTAATGTGATTTGACACCACTTTAAATGCCATAGCTGAATGCTATGGAATCATGGGAGCTGTAGTTTTACAAGGTCTTCAGTCTTCTCTGCCAAAGAGGGCTTGTGCCTCACCAAATTACCAATCCCAAGATTCTATAGTATGAGCCATAGCTTACTTGCTTAGGTGATCCCTTGTTGTCTGAGTTTGATGGCCTTCTATGTGGCTTATTTGTAATTTAATCTATATGTATTTTAACTTGTTATTGTATGATGTTTTTAGACTGTACTATTAGCATTGAATCCTTGCTGTGAGCCGGTCTGAGTCCCTGTACGGAGGTTAGAGATCGGGATATAAAAGTTCTAAATAAATAAATAAATAGTGTCTTGGCGGTGGATACATAGGTGACTGTGGAGCCCTATTCTTGATCCACATGTTCTTCCACAGTGAGGTAATTGGTTTCTAGGTGGAAAGTGGTCTTGGTCAGGGTTGGCTTGACGCACCTTCCTCTTGGCACATTTCTCCCTTTCGTCCCCCATTAGTACTGTTTGAATTCTGCAGCACTGCTGGTCACAGCTGACCTCCAGTCAGAGTGTTCAAGGGCTAGGGCTTCCCATTTCTCAGTGTCTATGCCACAGTTTTTAAGGTTAGCTTTAAGCTCATCTCTTTTCCTGTCCACCAACATTTGGTTTTCCATTCTTGAGTTGGGAGTAACTGTTTTGGGAGGTGGTGATCGGGCATTCGGACAGGATGGGCAGTCCAGCAGAGTTGATTGCATAGGAGCATCGCTTTGATGCTGGTGATCTTTGCTTCTTCCAGCACGTTGACGTTTGTCCACCTGTCTTCCCAAGAGATTTGCAGGATTTTTTTCAGGGCAGCGCTGATGGAATTGTTCCAGGAGTTGAATGTGATGTCTGTAGACAGTCCATGTTTCGCAGGCGTATAGCAGGGTTGGGAGGACATTAGTTTTAAAAACAAGCACCTTGGCATCCCTACGGATGTCCCAATCTTTCATAGCACTTAAAGTGATGTCAGATTGCATTCTTCAATGTAGATGCACCCTACATTCAGCTTCTAACAGAAGTTGATCATACAGTCATGCTTAAGGACCTTTATACCTTCTCCCAGCTTAAAAAAAATAGCAATCTATTTTGTTTTGTTTTCACAATATTTCTGTGTTCCTAAATCCAATGAACATGGAGGGTTAACTGTTCAGTCTTTGTTAAGGGGGTAGAAACCGGTCAGGCTGTTTCCCTCACCCCAATCCTGGCAACTCTTAAAGTAATCCAGTTCACCACATCTGACCAATAAATGGGGTCAGTATTTTAAGCTAATAAGCAAGCTGAGGCACCATAAAGATACCATTCAAAAGCGAAATTGTTGAATGGACATAAAACTGCGCACAGCATATGAAGACATGTGATGGCTTTTAAATCTGTTACAGGAAGGAAGCGAGCAATGTACCAATTCATGTTTGCTTTACAGAGAAAGGCCCGAGATGTTAAGGAAGCAACACAATAACTTGATTGTATGCCACAGTAAAACGTCCAAGAGCCCTCTGTTTCTTACTCTGTTTTCATTAAGTTCCATCAAATGAAACACCACTGGAACTTCAATCTTAAAGCAGCCGCTTTATACTTCTGGAGCTGAAATTAGTCCAAATTACAGAGGCAGGACGGCATCCATGTGAAAAAGATTAACATTCTGCAATCAAGCAACCCAAATTCTGTGCCAAGGGAAGTTTAATTATGGGACTGGAATAAATTATGTAAATTGAGGAGAATATTATACACAGCACCCTTCACCCATAAAAAGTGAGCTCCAGAGTAGAAAATGCAAGAATAAAACATAGTAAATCATCAATCCATAAAAATAAAACAGGTAATGAAATAACTCACCAACCAGTTAAAACCACACCACAGTTAAAAGGCAATTGATAAACACTTACGAACATTAAACAATTTTCAGCTGCTGCCTAAAGGAATATTATGTAGTACAACCTCCAATATTTCAGAGATGAAAACGAGGAGATATGTGGCCAAGAAACATCAGGGAGGGTATGGACAACAATGTTTCAATGGCAAAGAACATGCAAAACGACTGTTTTAAGGAGAGCAGCCCTGGAAATTCTATACTGAGCAAAAGAAAACATGAAAATTAGAGGCCAAACTTCAGGAATGATCGGGAAGGACAAGACATCACTCTTCCTGTCCTCTTCCTCCTGTTGAGTTCATTGAGTACAAACTATTTGTATAGTAAGCTGTTGGCACTATCTCTTGCCCTGCCCTTTTATAGCTGTATCCTGCTAATTTTAGAAATCTTGGTCATTGTTTTTGTTGAACCTGGTCTGATGTTTTGTTCTGTTATGTTTAGTGTGTTTTATCTTGGTGTGATGATCCTATTTTAATATGTTTTGTTTTGGCATAATGTAAAATAAACCACGTGTAGCTCACGTTTGATCAGCCCACACACTGCCTTGCCAGAGAAAGAAAATATGCTACACAGGTGAATAGTAAAGAACAAGTACTTTACTCTTCGTAGTTCAGAACAACATATGTACAAAATGATCAGTTGCATCAACTCACATAATGTCCTTTTATGAGAGATTTAAAAACGGTCTTTCTCTCGTCCATGTGGATAAACTTCTTTAGCAGCTCATGAAGTGAGAGTACACTCCAAACTCTGTCTGTCTCTGCTTCTCTCTTCAAACTGTCTCTCTGCGCACTTGCATAGCTCAAGCCTGAACAAAAATGTAACAATATCCAAATGTTCCAGGCTCAGCCTGCTCCCTGGGCATTGCCCAACCAATCAGCTTCATGCATCTTATTTTGCAGTACACACACACACATTAACTGATTCCTTGCATGTTCCATTGTTTTGTGGATTGTTTTTGCTTTTGTGTCTTGTGGATGTTTTGTCCCATATGTAAGCTGATCCAAGTCCCTTCAGGAAGATAGTGGCGGGGAATAAGAATAAAGTTGTTGTTGTTGTTGTTTGTACACTTTTGAACTCGGAGACCATGCACACTGCAGAATTATAGCAGTTTGACACCACTTTAGCTGTCATAGTTCCATTCTGTGGAATCTTGGGAACTCTAGTTTGTTGTGGCCTCAGAGCTCTCTAACAGAGAAGACATTTGACAAAGCTATCAATCCCAGAATCAAGCATCAAATTGCTATAATTCTGCAGTATGGATACAGCCTGAGTTTGCAGCAATGGAAATAAGCTGAGGACACAAGGTCAAAAAAGTGAAAAAGAAAGTGGGGCATTTCAGCTCAGATTGTGGGACAGAAGAGAATTAAGACTTTATCTACCATATTGGGCGAGTAAGATATTCATGTGTGGCAAATATCAATTCAGAGGACTCCCTACAGTTGGCATAACACTACAATAAGGCCCAGTCTTTCACAACACAATTATTTTACTGACTTCTCTCAGAAAAGGTGCAATGATCTTAATATACAAACAGGTTGATATGGGGAGGTGTAGTATGATGTTGATGCACAACTCCTTGAAGTATTTTGACCCCAAGATATTTATGAAATGTAATCCCTTTTGAACAAATCTTGCTAAGAAAAACCTGGTGATAGGTTGCCTTAAATCAGAAATTACTTGAAAGTAGACAACACCACCAAGTACTGTGCTTTGCTGAACATGGAAAGAGGCATTGCCCATCTGCTTTCAAGGCTGTGGTCATAAGAACAAGGTAAAGGTAAAGGTTTTCCCCTGACATTAAATCCAGTCATGTCTGACTCTGGGGGTTGGTGCTCATCTCCATTTCTATGCCGAAGAGCTGGCGTTGTCTGTAGACACCTCCAAGGTCATGTGAACAGCATGGCTGCATGGGGTGCCGTTACCTTCCCGCTGGAGCGGTACCTATTGATCTTCTCACATTTGCATGTTTTCGAACTGCTAGGTTGGCAGAAGCTAGGACTGACAGTGGGAGCTCATACTGCTCCCCAGATTTGAACCTGTGACCTTTTGATTGGTAAGCTCAACAGCTCAGTGTTTTAACTCACTGAGCCACCGGGGGCTCCTAAACACTAGAAACTTGCTTTTAAACTCAGTATAGAGATTCTCAGGAAACTGTGCTCAACCTTCAACATCTCTGTTTGTTTTGGTGTTCCTGCTGGGGACATGCATTCATTCCCACCTATAAGTACTAGTAGCAGAGATCAACCACATCCTTAATGCTTTGCATTTTCCATGCACCTTTGCTTTTCTGGCAGCTTTCGAAAGCTTTGTTTAGGCTTGGATAAAAGCCAGTTTAGCTGTGGCTGACAGCCATAAATATAGGTAGTTGGACAGTCTATCCTCACGTATGCCTCCCTTGGGCATCTGGTGTGAAATATATTATGCATACTCCAGTTCTTGTCATCCCTTTTGGTTTAAAAAAATCTGAGTGGTAGGAGAGTTGTGCAAACTAGGAAAGTATGGATGCAGTTGTCCTCGCATACACTTTATGTCATACCTGAATGCTCTGGCTGAAAGCATGACCAAGAACGATGCCAATATAATATCACAATACTTGGCATTGCCCAGGCAGACGTGCTTGTGCAAAATGTTGAAACACTGAGAATTTAAACCCTGAAATGCCTCCTAAATCATTCAGGTTACAGGGCAGAAAACATTCAAGGTGTTGGCTACTACTTGAAAACAAAAAATGGGAAAATTCTCTCTTTAGATTAAAATTTCCAGGATCCCCACCCAGCATACTAACTTTTCCAAGCTGCTGTTATAGCCTCAGAGGCCTAGAGCTGCTTTTCAGAAATACAAACTCTTTCTATATAAACTCACGCGCAAACTCTCCTTGTGGAGAGAAAAAATGGGGTATACATTATTATTATTATTATTATTATTATTATTATTTCAGGAGTTATCATTTCAGTTTTATTTTCAGTTATAATATGGATCTCTTTGAGTGCTATTTTGGTTCTTGATGTTTGTTGGTAAGTGATTCTTGTCTTATGGCGAATCTATGAATGAAAGACCTCCATAAACCCTAGGTTGCATACTGCAAGTCGCTTCTGGTGTAGCCATCTACAAAGACGTTTATAGGTCATAACTTGTACTTTGAATTGGGACCGGAAACTTAGTGGCAACCAGTGGAGCTGCTTCAGTAGCGGCATTGTGTGCTCAACTTTCCCAAACTCTGAACATTGTGTGGGATTGAGTTTCCGTGCAGAACTATAATCTAATAGATGGGAAAATTAAGTTGTAAACTGAAAGGGATTTTCTGAGATGGGTGGCAATAGGTTGCTTTCTCAAAGAGATTTTTTGGAGGAAGAAAAAGGGTGCTGGAGTCCTGAACGGAGAGTCCTCTTGATCATTGCTTCTTAAATTATGGGTCTCAGCGCCAAATGGGATCCTCTTAGGTCAAATGTGGGGTTCCCCCCCCCCCCGAATGTCTGAATTGTCACCAGCAGCTGTTTTAAACATTCACATGAATCTGTTGTGCAGTGTTATGATGGAGTCTGAGAAGATGCTTCAGCTGTACCTCATAAAAAGGAAAATAAGTCTGTTTAGCAAGCCTTGCAAATGCTTATTTATTATCAGTTCATTGTTTGGTTGCATGTTGCAAGTCACTTCTGGTGAGAGAGAATCAACCGTCTACGAAGACATGCCCTGGGGACGCCCGGATGTTTTGCATTCTTGCGGGGAGGCTTCTCTCATGTCCCCCCTTCTTATAGCAAAGGCACTCCAAGTGGTCAGCTACTGGTCAAATGACATTTAGTATAATGCCAAGTTTTTAAACTTTGTTTGTGTTTTTAAATACATCACAACTGTACCCTCGGTTCACTTCTGATAGATAAATAAATCAGTTACTGTTAGATTTTTATATTTGTTTTATATACCCAGGATCACATAAAAAATATTGAGCCAAAAAGGGTCCCAGGTGGAAAAGTTTAAGAAGCCCTGCTCTAAATGATGGATTCTTGCATTACGGTACTAGATAGGAGGTCACAGAAGTGCTTCAGTCTCTCAGGAGCTTGTTAATGAATGGCAAAGTGTTATCCTGATTGCATTACTAGGATTTGAGGGACTTTGGCCTTTCTACCCAAGAAGAACATCACCTGAGCAGGGAGAGGCACAGAGAAGGACAGTTTCCCATGCCAATAGAGGGTAAACGCCAACCTTTGCATCCTAGGTCATGAGGGAGAAGGTGGTGCCTGACAGGAGAAAATGGGGTGTGTATGGGGCGGGGGGGGGGGGTCTCTGTTTCTTATGTCTTTCCATATTGTCCCTTTTTGTCATAAACATGCACAACAAAAGATAAAATGAAATTATTTCCCTAAGACAGTCAATCGGTATAGTAAGAAGATGTGGAATAGGCAGAAGGACATAAAGAATATTACATTTCTTCCTCTGGAGACAGACTGGTCAAATGGAATAGCAGTTGCCCATCTCATAATGTCCCTTCATGACATCTATGCGGAGAACATATTTTTATGCAGAAAAACTATTTTGTATGTAGAAATGATATTTCCTGTAAAAATATCACACTGCATGTAGAAACGCTATTTCTGCTAAAAAGTATATTTCATATACAAAAAAAAATGCAATCACTTTGAAGCATGAATAGCACTTGAATTCTACATAAAAATCACATATAATCATGGAATCCTAGAGTTGGAAGAGACCTCATGGGCCATCCAGTCCAACCCCCTGCCAAGAAGCAGGCGAAGTGCATTCAAAGCACCTCCAACAGATGGCCATCCGGCCTCAGCTTCAAAGCCTCCAAAGAAGGATCCTTCACCATACTCTGGAGCAGAGAGTTCACTGCTGAACAGCTCTCACCAGGCCTGTAGCCAGGATTTTGATCGAGGGGGGGGGGGCTGAGTTTGATTCTGGGGGGGGGGGGGCTGAGTCTGAGTGAAAGAGGGTCTACCCTAGCAAACCTTTTGTATCGTTACCCTCAATACCCCCATGCATATGGGATATATTGAGCATGGTGATCAGATCATGATATGAATAAACATAACAGTTTAAATAATGTACCAGTAAGGCCTTCTCGTGGACCACCACGAGAATTTGGGGGGGGGGGGGGTCTGAAGCCCCTCAAGCCCCCCCCCCCCGGCTACATGCCTGGCTCTCACAGTCAGGAAGTTCTTCCTAATGTTCAAGTGGAATATCCTTTCCTGTAGTTGAAGCCATTGTTCCGCATTCTAGTCCTCCAGGGCAGCAGAAAACAAGCTTGTTCCCTCCTCCCTATGACTTCCTCTCACATATTTATACATGGCTATCATGTTTCCTCTCAACCTTCTCTTCTGAAGGCTAAAAATTCCTAGCTCTTTAAGACGCTCCTCATAAGGCTTGTTCTCCAAACCCTTGATCATTTTAGTCGCCCTCCTCTGGATACATTCCAGCTTGTCAACATCTCTCTTCAATTGAGGTGACCAGAATTGGATACAGTGTGATTCCAGGTGCGGTCTGAACATGGCAGAATAGAGGGTAGCATGACTTTGCTGGATCTAGACATTATACTTCTATTTATGCAGGCCAAAATCCCATTGGCTTTTTAAGCTGCCGCATGACATTGTTGGCTCGTGTTTAACTTGTTGTCCATGAGGACTCCAAGATCTTTTTCCCATGTACTGCTGTTGAGCCAGGCGCCCCCCTCCCCCCCATTCTGTATCTTTGCATTTCACTTTTTCTGCCTAAGTGGAGTATCTTGCACTTGTCCCTGTTGAACTTCATTTTGTTAGTTTTGGCCCATTTCTCTAATCTCTTAAGATCAATTTGAATTCTGCTTCTGTCTTCTGGAGTATTGGCCTTTCCTCCCAATTTGGTGTTGACTGCAAATGTGCTGATCATGCCTTCTAACCCTTCATCTAAGTCATTAACAAAGATGTTGAACAGGACCGGACCCTACATGCTCAACTAGAATAGTTGATTCACACGAAGACTGACATCCTGAATTTATGATATATGAAGCAGGATTTTCCCCAAGCAAATATAGCTGTCAGAAGAGGTGGGTAATAAATTATTATTATTATTATTATTATTACTATTACTATTATTTTACTAACACAAAAACACAGTATGTCACAGCAAACGGGATCTATATGCTGAATTTCGTATCACAAAATAACAAGTCGAACACTTCCCAAGTGTTTAGGACTGTGTGATATATTTTCGAATGATGAGCACAGATCCAAGTAAGGTTGCCTTTTGCAGTTGACAGATCGTGATTTTGTCAATGTTTATTGTTTCCAAATGCCAGCTGAGATCTTTTGGCACCCAGTGTGCTGATTACTACTGAGACCACCTGTACTGGTTTATGTCAGAGCCTTTGCAGTTCAGTTTTGAGGTCTTGATAATGGCTGAGTTTTTCCTGTTGTTTTTCATCTATTATTATTATTATTATTATTATTATTATTATTATTATTATTATTATTATTATTATTATATCTGTTCCCGATGGATCAGGAGAGTGGTAGCATTGGCCCCGCAAAATAAATTGCTCCACATTGGAGTAATTGAAAACTTATTTGAGCCTTTGGAATAAAAGGGGCAAGGAAAGCAAGCAAGAAATGTAAGAGTTCTGATTGTGAATCATTTTCAGTGTGTCACCTACTGAAGTGCTAGAAATTTGGAGACTAAGATAAAATGTCATTGAGGGTAAAGGGTTCCTATTTACAGGGCCTGTCCACTACTTACAGTCTCACATATACAGCTGTGCTGGCAGCCATAAAGTGTGGCATGATTCCTTGAATGCAAGGTGAGATATTTGAGTTACGGGGTATCTTGAGAACTAGGGAAACTTGCTGTTGTGAATGAGGTTTTTCATTTGAGCTCATTCACCACAGCCTTTATGACTATGTATGTCAGTAACCTGGATCTATTCTGGGCTGTGACCATAGATGACCCAGGCAACTGTGTAGCTTGAGCTGCAATCTGCCGGCCAAGTTGTGGCTTCTCTCGAGCATCAGCATCCCCGATGGGCATTCTCACTTCTGCCCATCATGATCTGCTTTTTTTTCTTCCTTTTTTTACAACTCTGGAAGAGTAGCGGCAGCAGGTGCCCAGTTAATTCAATAATTGTCTTTCACATACAGCACTCGCTTTCCCTGAAACCTTTTCCTTTGGAGCAAGGAAGGGGTTGCTCAGGGATTTCCATTCTCCATCCTGCCTGCTCGCTTTGTGAGAACATCCCCATCCAAGCCATTCAGACACGTTGCACAATTTAATTACCACTTTGCAAGCTGCCTGATGATAAGTGACAGGCCAGCTCACCGCTGGGATTTAGCCTAGGGATTCTGGCAAATGCTTTTCTATTGAAAGGACAATAAAGATTCCTCTTACTCAGAAAGCCACCTGAGTGATGACAAAACACACACACATATACACAGGAATGTAGAACTAACACTGTGGCCTTGTTACTAGTCCTTGTCAGACAGGAACCAGCCATGAACAAGTATGAGGGGGTCCTTTCATATGCACTCATTCTGGTTTGTAGGACTTTATCGTCCAAGCCTGCTGTCTTTGTGCAGTCGTGCTAGTTTGCATGGTGGTTTTGCTTATTCCACATTAGCATTAGTGCTTTGGTGACCCATGGCTGCATGATCTGTTTTCCACAGAGCCACCATAACACCACTTCTGATCCATGCATGCCCTACTCTCGATATTCATGTCTTTCCCTAGCAAAAAAGGACTGGCATTGCTTCTCTGGTGGAAGAGGGAGCCGAAGAAGGGATGACAGTTTCTCATCATGGGGAGAAGTCTCTCTGATAAAGAAGAGTAAGAAGGAATGAAAGTCCTTATGCTAGAGCAGGCATTGGGCAAACTTTCTAACTTGGGGCCACACATGCTAGCACTCCCTGCTAGAAGGACTGGTTCCCCAGTGATGGGAGGAAGGAAGGGAAGGAGGAAGGAAAGAGAGAAGGAAGGAAAAACAAAACGGAAGGAAGGAAGGAGAAAAGTGGCAGAGGGAGGAAAGAGGGAAGGAAGGAAAAGTAAAAGGGAGGAAGGGAAGAATGGAAGAAGAAAGAGGAAGAGAGGGAAGGAAAGAGGAAAGAGGGAAGGAAGGGAAGACAAAGGGGGAGGAAGGAAGGATGAAAGGGTGGAAGGGAAGGATGGAAGGAAGAAAGGAAGGAAGGGAAGGAAGAAGGAAAAAGAGAAGGAAGGAAAGAGGAAGGAAGGAAGGAAGGAAGGAAGGAAGGAAGGAAGGAAGGAGAAGGAGAGAGGGAGGAAAAAGGGAAGGATGAAAGAGTGGAAGGAAAGCAAGGAGGGAGGGAAGGAAGGAGGAAATAAAGAGAGGAAGGAAGGAAAGACAAAAGGGTGGAAGGAAGGATGAAAGGGTGGAAGGGAAGGAGAAAGAGGGATGGAAGAAAAAAGGAAAGAAAGAAGGAAGGAAGAATAGGATGGTGAGAGACAAGAGGGGCTGAGAAAAGAGCCCAAGGGCCCATCCGGCCCCTGGGCCTGGGTTTACCCATACCTGTGCTAGAGGGAGAGAGGGAGGGAGGACGGAAAGGACAGGGAAGGAATGATGAATTAGTCTCACTCACATTGTGTGACTGCCTGAGAAGTGGGACTACACTGGGAAGAATACTTGCACATATGTCCATTGTAGAAAAGCAGCATGATTAGGAAGCCTTAAAAGTTTTACCAATCAATTCAAAGAGGTGTTCCATAAACAGGTGATATACGAAACTGCTATAGGTAGGACACCGCATCGTACATTTGGTAATGGCACAAACCCATAGAAATATTGTTCTACTAACCATAGTCTTCTATTAAACTGTTAATATATGTAAATAACAACAGACACCAGTATGTAATACTGTATTTCTTCAGTTCCAATATACACTTTCCCACCCATAAATATATCTAAAAGGAGTGCATAGAATCACAGGTGCTTTTTATGTAAAAATAAAGCTTTTTTCTGATGGTGGTACTGAAATTAGTGTGTGTCTTACAATCAATGGTGTCTTAGAATCAAAGAAATGTGGTATTTCTTTACTAGGGCTAGGGAAAACTTCAAAAAGCATTCAAAAAGTGCACACACAATTGTGGCATTTGGTTTGGTGCTAACCAAGTTATTGCCCAAGTTTTTGTTTTATTTTCTCATGGACCAACACTGCTGTTTTTCCATGTATACATTTACTAAAGCAGTACAGTTTGAAGCACATCTATGAGAGCCAGTATGGAATTAGACAACTCTAGAAACCAGGATTTGACACACCACTCTCTATAAAAACCCACTGGATGACCTTGGGCAAGCCATTCCCACTCTGTCTCAGAGAAAGGTAAAGCAACCCTCCTCTGAGCAAGTCTTGCCATGAACATCCTATGACAGGGTTACCATGAGTCAGAAATGACGTCAAGGTACACAACAACATTCCTGGAAACAAGGTTCCAACATCCACAACTATATGAAGCCTTTGCTTGTAGCATTATATGGGAAAGGCCTCATTTTGGGGAGAAATGCTGGGATGGACAATTTCCTGCTCTCTTTTAATTCTTAGCTGTGACTGGGCTTTGGCCTTCTGCGTCTTCCCTTCTATGCCCAATGCTATTTCTTTGGCTGGTGTGCGTGTATGGAATAACATCACACACTCCCTGGAATGTATGCAGCGTGCAACCAATGGGAACTGCAATGAAATACTACCCTGGTTGGATAAACCTGGTCCCTTGTACCTCTCTCCATAATTCCAGCTTTCAAATTCCTTAAACAGAAAGGTGCCATAGAAATGTGATGATACATCAGTAATATTTGACAACCAGGAATACGCACTGGAACAGCGCTGTTAATCTTGCTGTATTGTCACACCTATTTGCCACATACTTTCACGCAGTCTAGCTACTTTAGAGGCAGTCTAGAAAAGATCCAAGTAATGTTCGCTTGGCATCATTACTAAAGAATAATCTGAAAAACTCATTGGGATTCAAGGGGGACATGAGGGAAGCCTCCCTGCAGGATTGCAAGACATCCGGGCATCTCCTGGGCAACGTCTTCATAGCTGGCTAGATTCTCTCACTCCAGGAGCGACTTGAAGCATGGAACCAAACAAGCAAACCAACCAACAGACCTTTTCAGGACCAACCATGAGCAAGAATCATAGCAATCTTGAAACCAGGTAAAGACTGTAACAATCCAAAACGCTATAGACCAACCTCCTTGTTGTGCCATCTTTACAAAGTTCTGGAGAGACTTATTTTACATAGAATTATGGAAAAAATAGACCCATGTCTGATTCCACAGCAAGCTGGCTTTGGGAAAGGCAAAAGCTGCACATCACAAATACTGAAACTGACTCAGCACATAGAAGATGGATTTGAAAGGAAGCAGATCACAGGAGCTGTCTTCATAGACCTGCCAGCAGCTTATGATACTGTAAACCACTGCCTCCTTCTGAGAAAAATGTATAATATCACAAAGGATTACCACCTCACCCACCTCATAGGAAATCTGCTACAAAACAAGAGCTTTTTTGTTGAGTTCCAGAGCCAGAGAAGCAGATGGCGGAAACAGAAGAACGGCCTGACTTTGGGACCAAGCTTTTGACAAGTAATTGGAGCAGTGTAATAAGTGACCACGAATTAATGTGATTGACAAATGGAATGGCCCTGGACTATGATTTGCATGGTATGGTTTTAATTTATTCATGTTTTAACTGTTTAGTTTTAATTGCAATTGTTTATTTTTCAATATATTTGTGTTTGACATCAAATTGCTTCCTGTTGTAAGGTTGCCTTTAGTCCCCTTTTGGGATGAGAAGGGTGGGGTATAAATGTGGTAAATTAATCAAATACACCATTTTTGACACTATTTTTGCTTTATGAAAATAGGTCCTACTTGCATGGGCATGCTCATTTTGCAATCCAATATCCATGTGGGAAAAAAATGCATCATTATAATTCGTACTTATTTCTAGATTGTATTATATTGCTACAATGATATCCAAAGCAGATTACAACGCAATTGCACTTACCAATATAAAACAATTTAAAACACTAACAACAGGTATTAAAGCATGGCTATAAAACACATCCATAAAATAAACTATAAATTATTGCAGTGATAAAGAAAACAAAGTCAGCATTATATGTCCACCTGCGTTTAACCAGCCATGAAATGTCAATAAAGAGATGGCTAAATGCACAACCACAGGGAACTCATTTAATGTGGTGGTTTGGTATACTATACAGCAGGCATGGGTGTGAAGTCTTGGCTCTGCCTTTTCCTCTGCTTTAGTTCCACCTGCTTATAGGTTTTCCCAATTGTGTAGAGATACCTTTTTTGTATTAATTTTTGGGTGTAGCATAAAAAACCCCTACAGGCCAGCCTCAGTTGATCTATTCCATTTGCCTGTACGAAGCTCTCTTGCTAGACCCCTCCTTTTTCTGCAGCAGAGTTACAGTGAACAGAGGCTTGAGTATTGTCTGGTAATCCTAGGTCCAAGCAATCCAGAATAGGCATCCTTAGCACCTGCATTCAGCCAGTATTCTTATACCAGCAGTCCCAGAGACAACAGAAGCTTTTGACCAGCTTATTAACTGAGACAGCTTATTAACAACAGCTTGTAAACCATTGCTTTGTACCAAAGGCAAAAGACTCCAGAGAGATGACTGCAGCCAGCAAAATCTCCCTTTGTAATGTACTGTTTTAAGTTACCTTATAATAGTTCTGGATGGAGTTAACCCTTTATTCATCTTGTTTTCAGTGAAATCATTTTGGTTATCCTTTCACCTTGCCTAAAGTGCCTCTGTGTTTTAAGGGTCTTAAGCTTAACAGAAGGTATACAGATAGCCCCCGAGTAAAGCCAGATACTATAGTTTTTCCCAAAGGCTCAGGCGTGCCATCACAATGGGCAAACTTTAGCTCTCCAGGTGTTTTGGGTAGGCTGTTAGGAATTGTGGAAGTCCAAAACACCTAAAGGGCCAAAGTTTGCCCATGCCTGCTATATACTCAGCCCTCCAAATTCACTGGGGCATAGGACCCTTGTGAAAGTAAAAAACTGCAACTGAAACATTACACCTTTTTTACCTGAGAGAAACATGTCTCTAGGAATTTCTAGATCTTCCAGCATGACTCTGTAATCAACATTCACTGAAAGCTGACCACAAAATCACATTGGAAAATTATTCTCAACCTGTGGGTCCCCAGATGTTTTTGGCCTTCAAATCCCAGAAATTCTAACAGCTGGTAAACTGGCTGGGAAGTTGTAGGCCAAAACACCTGGGGACCCACAGGTTGAGAACCACTGGCATTGGCAGATCTAGAGAGGTGTTCTCTCTAGAGATTTCCAGGACCTCCTGCATGACTATAAAAAAATGACTGGGTTGTTATAGGTTTTATGGGCTATATGGCCATGATCGAGAAGCATTCTCTCCTGACATTTCGCCAGCACCTATGGCAAGCATCCTCAGAGGTTGTGAGGTCTGGCGAAAGGTCAGAAGAGAATGCTTCTAGAACATGGCCATATAGCCCGAAAAACCTACAACAACCCAGTGATTCATAGAATCATAGAATCAAAGAGTTCGAAGAGACCTCATGGGCCATCCAGTCCAACCCCCTGCCAAGAAGCAGGAATACTGCATTCAAATCACCCCTGACAGATGGTCATCCAGCCCCTGTTTAAAAGCTTCCAAAGAAGGAGCCTGCACCACACTCCAGGGCAGAGAGTTCCACTGCTGAACGGCTTTCACAGTCAGGAAGTTCTTCCTCATGTTCAGATGGAATCTCCTCTCTTGTAGTTTGAAGCCATTGTTCCGCGTCCTAGTCTCCAAGGAAGCAGAAAACAAGCTTGCTCCCTCCTCCCTGTGGCTTCCTCTCACATATTTATACATGGCTATCATATATCCTCTCAGCCTTCTCTTCTTCAGGCTAAACATGCCAAGCTCCTTAAGCCGCTCCTCATAGGGCTTGTTCTCCAGACCCTTGATCATTTTAGTTGCCCTCCTCTGGACACATTCCAACTTGTCAATATCTCTCTCGAATTGTGGTGCCCAGAATTGGACACAATATTCCAGGTGTGGTCTAACCAGAGCAGAATAGAGGGGTAGCATTACTTCCCTAGATCTAGACACTATGCTCCTATTGATGCAGGCCAAAATCCCATTGGCTTTTTTTGCCGCCACATCACATTGTTGGCTCATGTTTAACTTGTTGTCCACGAGGACTCCAAGATCTTTTTCACACGTACTGCTCTCGAGCCAGGCATCCCCCATTCTATATCTTTGCATTCTATATCTTTGCATTCCAGCCATGAAAGTCTTCGACAATACAAAAAATTGACTATTAGAGTCACTGGAGAATCTAAGGATTCCCAGAGAGAACATCTTAAACAAATCTGTGATTAATGAAGCCATTTTGATTCCGCAAAGGGCTGGAGACAAGGAACGGCTACAGTCTTGAACAACAGGAGCTCCTGCTTCTCTCTTTTTTTTATCCATTTATAAGCACTAAAGGCATGGTTAACTTTTCTCCTAACAGTCTTAGGCACATGTTTATTTATCAGCAGGGCCAACTGAAGAAGTTTTTATTGCCAGAACAAAATGATAAGATAGCACCATCCCATTTCATGCAAAGTAGTTGACTAGAGACTATTGACTCTTACTTGGGGGAATGCACCAGGCTAGCTTAAGGAATGCAGTGCCCACCTAGCCTTCTCAACCTCAGCATATACTGCCTGAGGCAGATGCCTCAATCTGTTTACTGACAAAGTGAGTTTTTGCCATCACAGTAAAATGCTTAATTTTGCTGGGATTGCATTCATGACCTTCAGTTCTTTCTGTGCTCCCATCACCCATCAACTTGTGAGAAATGGCCAGTGACAGATGGACTATTTGACAAGAAAATTCACCAGGTCATCCACATTGCTGCCTGCCCCTGTACATTCCCAGTACCATCCTTCTTGTACACTCAAAACTGGCTTTTTCAGATAGTAAACAGGTTTGACAGGCTCGTGAAATTCTTTCATGTGTCTTTAAAAGAGAAAAAAAAAACAAAGGAGGGAATGAATAAAGAAATAAATCAAGGTAAGATAAAGGTCTCCTAAGCAAGACAGAGAACTATAATTAATGTTATTTCCCCCCAAATCTAACGACAAGTGCGAATGTAATAATGCCTGTCAGTTCTTCAAGAGAGTCTCTTTCTTGGGCTTCTCTAGCTTATTTTCCGCTTAGGAAAAAAAGCCCAGCAAGATCTGCAACTCTGGGATACTGCCAGGAGCTATAGCTTTCAAGACCTTTTGCACGCTGGCAGTGAAATGGGAAGAATGTGCCCGTGAAACAGATCTGGCTGCTCTGGCCTGTTATCTTTCTCTCCCCAAGGCAGTGGTGTTACAAAAGGCCAGGACAGGATGCTGGGTTGTCTCGATGCTCTCAGCAAAATCCTCCCGTACATGTCATTCCACAACTCCGTGATATTATTTTTGGGCTATATTTCCCAGAATCTTCATAGCCATGCTAGCTGTAAGGATTCTGTGAGCTGTAGTACAATAATTAAATATTTTCAAGCTCTGTGAAACGCTAGCATATTGACCATCTCTATTTGCATATGTAGATATTGTCTCCCTCTTTGCATCACTTGGCTACTTCCTCCCAGAGGAAACCAAGAATGGGCATCTTGGAAGTCCCTGAACAGACTCAGAAGTGGAGTGGGCAGATCAAAAGACAACCTGGCAAAATGGCACTACCTAAAAGACTGTGACTGTGGAGCAGAACAAACAACTTTGCATTAGTATGCTTGCCCACTATGCCCTTCCTCATGTACAGAAGAAGATTTGTTGGAAGCTACAGACAATGCCATTGCTGTTGCCCGTTTGTGGTCAAAAGATATTTAGCTGCCTGCACTCCTTCTATTTTTATCAGTTTATACTCATTTATGCAATGCTTTTGATATTAAATAAATAAATGCCTTGGGTTCATGTCTGGAATCCACCACATTAATGTTCTTTCCTCAGTATGACTTGGAGTTTTTTTTGTGTGTGTCAGAAGCGATTTGGAAAAACTGGAAGCCACTTCTGGGGTGAGAAAATTGGTCATCTGCAGGGATGATGCCCAGGGGATGCCCAGATATTTTACCCTCCTGTGGTAGCCTTCTCTCATGTCCCCACATGGGAAGCTGGGGCTGACAGACAGGAATTCACAACGTCTCGTGGATTCGAACCACCAACCTTCAGGCCAGCAGTTCAGCCAGCACAAGGGCTTAAGCCATTATTTATTTGTTTGTTTGTTTGTTTATTTATTTATTTATTTATTTACCTTATTTAAAGACTGCAGTCCTACATTCACTGCCCTTGGTACATGCCTTATGGAATAGAATGAAATTCATTTTTGGGTAGGCACATATAGGATTGTGTGCTGCCGAGGAAACAATTTCCAGGTATTATGAAAACTTTTGTACGTGCACGAAAAGGCAATAATGATATTGAGGCCCTTTCTACACTGCCATATAAAATCCATGTTATCTGCTTTGAACTGGATTATATGGCACTGTAGACTCATATAATCTAGTTCAAAGCAGGTAATGTGGATTTTATGATTTCATAATTAGATTATAAGGCAGTCTAGAAGGGGCCCTGGACTTCATATGCTTCATTTCAAACACTCACACATATACAATCTCTTACAACAGCCTCACTTCAGGCATAGCGTCCCGCTGGAAGTACATCTACATCGTGTGATGGGATCCAGTGGGCTCCATGCCTGAAGTGAGGTCTAACTGTCGTAGGACATGCAATTTTGCCTGTGTGATGAGATTATCAGAGAAGATTGGCGGAAGAATGATAAGCAGGCTAAGATTGCATCTACACTTTAGAGTCAATGCAGTTTGACAGCACCTTAACTGCCAAGGCTCAATCTTATGGTTCCTATTTACTATATGTATTTGTCTGAGTCACCTGCAGGCTGAGAAGGGCAGTATACAAATATAGTAAATAAATAAGTAAATATTTGGTGAAGCTTCAACACTCTTTGACAGAGAATGCCTTGTAAACTACAACTCCCGTGATTCTCTATCATTGTGTCATGGCAGTTAAAGTGATGTCAAACTGCATTAATTCTACAGTACAGATACACCTTATGTTGATCACTCTGTTCATTTGGCTGGCTGAGGTCCCACAGGTAGTACAGAGGGCCTTGACACAATGGAAGTGTTAGTCTGCCACTTCTTAGCCACAGGAAATGAGTTCATGGTGTATGGATCTAAACAGATCTATGTGTTTACTTTTATATAGTCCTGGGTAAAAACTCAGAAGTTGCAAATGCTGTTTAAGACCCTAGATTAGTTATGTAGCACCACCATTCTTGAAACATTAATTCCCCTCTGTGCCTAGCCAGGCAGGTCAGGTCAGCTAGACAGAGTATGTACTGCCAGTAGTTAAGTTTCTCTCTCCTCTGTATGAAACAGAAAGGATTTCCTCAGATGAGTGGTTGTGCCTTTGGAGTTTGCTCTCTTGGCTGCTAGCCAGTCCTTCTGTCAAGTGACCTTAAAAACACACCATACCAGCCTCACTCATTAAATCTAGCATCCAGTTAACTTTTTCTGGTTTTGATTTAATCACTGGGACAATATCACAATGCTGCAGAAATGTATAGCCTAATCTTTCCTGTTGTACCTGTTTAAGCAGTACTGTAGCTGTTTTCTCACTTATTGTATCCGCTGCTGCCCTCTAAAACATGGTGGGCCTCTGGGCTTTTCTGGGATGATCAGTATTTTGTAGAATAGTCTGGCACACCTTTTTAATGTGATATCTAGGGCTGTCCTAAACACTCAGCATCAAATGCAGAGCTGGGAGCTGACTTGTCCTTTTGAGTTTAAAGTGGAGCACTCTTGCTGGCAGCAACATTTATAACAGTGGTTCCCAACCAGTGATCCGTGAACCACTAGTGGTCTGCAAGAACTAAAATATGGTCCACGGTCTACACCGTTAGAATGAGAGCGACTGGTCTCGCAAAACCCTCTTATCGTGCCGAAGCTTATTAAATATGGTTTTCTGTGGGCAAGCAAATGGTGACTACTGGATGGCATATGTTCTATATCAAAAGCTTGAACTGATGTGGTCTCTCCAATGCAATTTTCTGAATCAGTACCCCAAATAAACTGAATCTAAAGTTGACCAAAAACTGACTTGTAACCCTTTTGGTACTTATGTTGGAGAGAGGTCCCTGGTCAAAGTGGTAAAAAAAAAAAGGTTGGGAACCACTGATTTATAAGGAGAAAATGGCCAACAGGTAGAATCAGGTACTTAGACAGCCTCTCATTTTCATCATTTCATTGGTTGTGCCAAGAAACTTGATGCTGCAAATTTTATCTGAGAAACCTACTGGGTGATTGGGGAGAGAGGAAATAGCTGTCTGAAGTTTAAGGTTGGTTCTTAGTCCAGGGCTGACCTCACTGTTAGTCAGAGTGAGGCAGATGCCTTAGGCAACTCATTGGGTGTGTATGAGAAAGAAGCAGAAAGGGTTATGTCATTTAGATTATTATTATAAAGTTAGCATTCCCAAAGGTGAGTTAGGGCGGATCTACACTGACCCGTCATCCTGGGGCTGATCCAGTGTAGTGGATTGGCCCTGGGATAGTTCCCACAGTCATCCCCTAGCTACTGCAGAGGTGGGCAGTGGCACCAAACTTGGTTCGGGAATGCTAGATAGCTACCTTTACCATCTCCTTTTATTCTCTGTGTAACAGTGGTCTCTAGCCATGACATGGGTCCTACCAGTTGGCTATCAACTACAGTGACTGTCAGCTGAGGCAATGCAGGAGGGGAGAGAGGAGGAATCTGCTGATGATCCTGTTGAAAATAGCAACATTCTTCAAGCCTCCACTAGCTATTTGTTATGTATATAATTGCTTACTGTATTGTATATGTGCAGTTTTTTGTTATTTCTTTGTTGCGTGATCAGGTCTGGGCTTGTTCAGGACTCAGACTCTATTTTAGAACTGTTTTACTTTAGACTTCAGTAGGAACAGTATGCTTAGAGACTCTATTGGACTTTCAGACTAGACAGAGACTCTATTGGACTCTCAGAACTGAGAGATGTTTTAGATTATGGACTGTTGATTCTAAGAATAATGTCCTGTGTTATCTACACAGAAAAACTACTTCAAGTCCTATCTGTAACTGGACTGATAAGCAAACTCCCTGTAAGCTAAATATACAAAGTTTGTGAGTAAATAAACTATGTTACTTTTAAAGAAGTCTGCTTATTTTGCCTCCTGAGAGCACGACTTAAAGTCAAATATATTTTAAGGGAGAGTAGATGTTTTTGGGCTACTAAAAATAACACTTCTGAAACTCTGCTATATATGTGTGTGTGTTTGTACATTGGCATATCTAACAGTTCAAAGAGATATTTAGGATATCAGTTTAACAGCTGATTGCCTTGCATGAATGCCATTTTCCCAAAAGGTTATGGCATCGTTTTTCAAAAGGTTATGACTTCTAACAAGGTCATGCATTTCCAAAGACCATAAAATCTCTAAAAGATTATGGAGATCTCAATTTTCCAAAATATCCACTGTTGCTCTGCTGATGTCACTGTAGGCAATGGCATTGTAGGATCCATGTCATGGTGGGATACCACTGTGACAAAGAGAACAGGAAGGGATTGTAAATGCCATCCTTTATTTCTAGGCTGCCCAAGCCTAGGAAATGTGGGATGGTAGTAAATACAACTGTGGCTGGTTCTGCATCAGTCCATCTGCTTACAAGGTCCCAAAGCTGGGGATCCCCTGACTTTGATAAGCACAAGTCAAGGGTGTATTAATGTGACTTTGCAGCATTTTACCCTGTATCAGGTCCATGTGGTGTTTGGCTGCTATGCCACTGATCGGCTCACTAAAAAGTGAGCAATGTAGATGTGCCCCTAGTGTTATTTTGGCTGGGAAGATAAGAGCTGCAGTTCAACACAGCTGGAGGTCATTTGGTTGGAAAAGCTCATATTATAGTATGCTTTTGTGGAGTTTTGACAGACTGATTAAAATATATATACCTTGAACTAAATTAACTGGGTGACCCTGGACAAGTCACACTTTCTCAGCCTCAGAGGAAGGTAGTGGCAAACCTCTTCTGAACAAACCTCTTCTGAACAAAGAAAGCCTTGTAATAGGTTCACCTTAAGAGTCACCATAGATTGAATCTGGAAGGCACACAACAAAAATAAATAATTCCTCTTTCTTTTTTAGTAATTTTTATTAAAATTTTCACAATCAATAAAAAGTAAAGAAACCCAAAAAACAAATACAAACTCTAAAACAAAAACACTATAATATCCTGCCCCATGATCTGTATATCCCTACCAACACAAACTAACAGCTAATCTCGATCCCTTCTATTTAAAATACAGGGTTAGTCAAAATGAATAGGCCAATAAGAATAAGAAATAAGAATAAGATGGCCTATTCATTTTGACTAACCCTGTATAATAAAATTAAATTAAGCAACAATAATAAAAATACAAAAAACACATTAAAAACACAATTGACTGTTTAAAACAATAAATAATTAAACAATTAAATAAATAAAGTTTGTTTTATCACATTTGCACATTCCTATACTAAATTAGCATACTTACACAGAATTTGGAAAATCATTTTATGGGCTATCTGAAGGGACACATATTTCAAATTCTGCTCATTTATATTATTAGTAATAAAAGACAGAATTATTCTAGCGTAGACTATATTGTGTAATTTTATCCATGCTTTGTTATGTACAAAACAGTAAGTAACAGTATTAGTATTAGTAAAAAATGTCTAATGGGACGGTGGTGCTGAGAAGAAGGCACATCAAGCAAATCCTTGCCATGACCGCCGTCTACAGAAACCTATGTTCTCATTGTGAACATTCATTGTGGCCAATTCTTTCACACCAGAAGAGACTTGCAGTATGTTCTCAAGTCACTTCTGACATGAAAAAAAATTGTGAAAGACCATGTGGATCCAGAATAGGTCTCTACAGTCACTTACAGACCCACCGCCAAGACTCTTCCCATGGAAGACAATTATACTCGGCCACGAGGGATTGTCTGTGATGATGATGAAAAGTGCATGTACACTGGGCTTTTACTTTGCTGGCTGCCTGATGTAAGAACACAGCATCAGCCCCTTGCCGAATATGAACATTGTGAAACTGCTCAATTTCATTTCCAACAGAGGTAAGTCCACTTACGAAGGCACAAATCCTCAAGTGAATAAAATAAAATTTGCTTTCAAAACATCCACTGAAACCAAGACTTGAAGCCTGTTAGTAAATTGCAGTGGGGACACAGAGGGGGGGAAACAGAGAAATGTTTATCCCAAGCTTTACTGCAAACATTTTATTTTGTAGCTGCCTTGTTTTGAATGTATGTTTTGGAAACAAAATTTAGTTAGCATTAGCCATAGGCTGCCAGATTCAGCAACAACAAAATGTGGTTTTGAAAAATCCAAAAAGAAGAAAAACTAAAACCAGTGTGTAGGAGGGAAAAGAGGGAAATCTTTATCCATCTGAACAAAGTCATCATGCAGGATGGAATAATATTTCAGGCACTGTGTGGAAAGGAAAGCAGAATTCAACGTCTCACTGTTTTGTGTGAGTGTGTGTGTCAGGAGTGACTTGAGAAACTGCAAGTCGTTTCTGGTGTGAGAGAATTGCCCGTCTGCAAGGACGTTGCCCAGGGGACACATGGATGTTTTGATGTTTTACCATCCTTGTGAGAGGGTTCTCCCTTGCCCCTGCATGGAGAGCTGTAGCTGACAGAGGGAGCTCATCCGTGCTCTTCCTGGATTCAAACTTCCGACCTGTCTGTCTTCAGTCCTGCCGACACAAGGTTTTAACCCATTGCGCCACCGGGGAGTCCTGTTTCACTGGTGCAGCACATTTTATTTAAAATTGTGACTCTCATTGAAAAATGCTAGAGGGAGAGTCATAATTCCGGACTGGCATGGTGCGCCTGTCTAATGAGATGAAGAGGCAGAGGTCCTGCTCTTCAAGAGCTGCTAATTCTAGAGGAACAGCTGTGTTAATCTGTTGTGCCATAAACAAGAAAACGTCCTTTAAGACCAACAAGTGTACTGTAGACCAGCATCTGTGATTTTAATATCCAACAAACTGAGCCTCAGCCCACAAAAACAATAAAATTCCTAGATTTTGAGGTGTCATGAGAATTTCGGTCATTTCCAATTACTGTATGCAAGTTGCATCATCGGATGCAACTTGCCAGGCAAATGGCAAGAAGCTGCACCCATTGAATGGACAGTCCTGCTATTGTTGGTTGGAAGCCCTATCTGATCCAAGTTGAGTTGACAACTAAAGAAATGAAAGAAAAGGGAATTGTAGGGATCCTAAATGTGAACTTCTTGATAGTAGACTGAGCAAGCTCAAATACCATCGGGGGCCCATTCACGTTACACAATTACAGTGGTATTAGTCCACATTAGCTGGCACATTCTGTCTTATGGAATCCTCGGATCTGTACAGTAGAAAAGGGTATTGAGCATTTTCAGCCTATCAATCTATGGCAAAACCTTGAGTTTCATTGGGTTTTCTTCAGCCAGGAATCCTCAGAGATGATTTTATCAATTCCTCCCTTTGAAATATAGCCCACAGCACCTGGTATTTGTTGGTGTTCTCCCATCCATGAACTTACTAGGCCTGACCCTGCTTAGCTTTCCAGATGAGGAAAGATCTATTGTAGTAATTTTTTCTTAATGTTCAGTGACACATAAAATTGTATATGCAGATCTTGTGGGAACTCATATTGTTTATTTTAATAACATGTTTGCTTAGGAAATGGATATGTAAGTATCCAGCTGAGCTACCTGCCAAAATATTGATAGCGACACAGCAACACTGGCATCTTGTACCTCTACTCACCATTATTTTGGAATTCTGTCAACTCACAAACACAGAGGCCCAATTATTTTGTATTCATTCTTTTTTATTTGCCAGAGCATAACCATTTTAACTGCAGTAAAAACAACTGTAAACTCTGAGCATATAAGCTAACCCTTCTGTTTACATCAGTGAGGATTGCTACTGTCTTTGCTCACATGTCAGAGGTGCTGTTGCAAAGCATACAGTCCAAAGCCAAGAGCGGTTAAATTTTACCAGTCAATTTATTAGAATATAATTAAACCTCTAGGAAATATGATAGAAATTTTTTAAAAATGGATGCGTGTTTTATGGGCGTATTAACAGAGTCGCTTACACAGTGAAAAGGAACAGGTGATTTGGGGCATAAAAATTGGATCCAGCTTGATTCACTTAAAAAGAAATTGAGCACAGCAATGGAAAACAGACTGTAGGCAATGGCCTTGCACCTTGTACATAGAAGACGGGAACAGAGATTAGGCTACAATGCATATTAGATTATAATTTCCCTCATAAATTCTCATGAAATCAAGGACAGATGGAGATGTCTATAATGGCTACTTTCAGAGTGTAAAAAAATCACCATTTTATTGTCGAAGGCTTTCATGGCTGGAATCACTGGGTTTTTGTAGGTTTTTTCGGGCAATATGGCCATGTTCTAGAGGCATTCTCTCCTGACGTTTTGCCTGCATCTATGGCAAGCATCTTCAGAGGTAGTGAGGTCTGTTGGAACTAGGAAAAAGGGTTGAAATCCACAAGCATGTGGACAATATCAACAGATTGGAGAAAACTATGAAAATGAACAAAATTTGGCTACCAGTATTAAAAAACTCTAAAATTACAACAGCAAAACAACAGAGAGGAAACAATCTGGGAAATTAATCACCTCTCAACAAAAGATTGCCCCAGGCACTGCCAGGCCATCAAATGCTAATCAAGGTGGTCGTTGAAACATTCACACCTAGCTACAGCAAACAAGAGTCCTTTGTCCCACCCTGGTCTTTCCACAGATATATAAACCCTTCTTCCTAGTTCCAACAGACCTCAATACCTCTGAGGATGCTTGCCATAGATGCAGGCAAAACGTCAGGAGAGAATGCCTCTAGAACTTGGCCATATAGCCCAAAAAAACCTACAACAACCCAATCACCATTTTCACCATTTTCTTTCATTGCTGAACAATTATTCACAGCAGTAAAGTATAACTCCTAAGGACATATAAAAAATCCATGCCACTCCTAGAATAGCTATATAACCTCAATCCAAAATAAATACATTGCTATGGTTTTTTTTCTCCACATGTATCTGTTTGTCATATATTTTCAGTCCACACCGTCTTGTAAGGATTTCTGGGAGTTGAAGGCCAAAACATCTGGGGACCCACAGATTGAGGACCGCTATGCAAAGGGATATTGTGGCACCGAAGAGGCTAACTGAAAGAACATAGGTGATAGCATTACCCAGTGTTTCTCAAAGTGTGCTTCGCAGAGCCCTTAGGACTCTGAAAAGCAAATTGAGGGGCTCCATGTTTTCATCCTCCTCCTCGTATTCCCTCCTCTCCCCCCACCCCAAGCATGCCCAGCCTGATGCCCTTGCTGCCAAAGCCCCCACTGCTGAAAGTATCCCCTCGCCATGCAGAAGAAGCAAAATGAAACAACAACAACAACAACAACAACAACACCACTTTATTTATATTCTGCCCTATCTCCCCAAGGGGACTCAGAGCAGATCACAGTACACATACACGGCAAACATTCAATGCCATTTTGGATAGATAATAAAAAGACAGAACAGAAGGAGAAGTGTTGTTTCGATTCAGTGTCCAGTTTTTGGGCACCTTGGAAGGTTGGGCTTAAATCCAGCCACAGGGGGTGCTGTCACTCCATCCTCTATGACGAAGAGCCATCAGGATTTCCTCCTTCCTTTTGGTCACCCGGCATTTTCTGATGTTCTTTATGGTGTCGTAAAATAACTCCCCTCCTTTTAGCGGTAGCTAATTTCTCTAATTACAGCTAAGGCTGTTTTCAGTAAGCTGGGCTTGATAGTTGGCAGCTCATGTCGACCTGGGGCTTCGACCTGGCAACCTTTCAGTTGATAGATCTTACCATTGCTGGTAATTTACCAGCTGTGCTAAAGAGAGAGAGAAAGGTGGGCAGAAAGAAAGAAAGCAAGCAAGCAAGAAAGAAAGCAAGAAAGAAAGACAGGCACCAGGCAGACAGAAAGAGATAGAGGCAGGCAAGAGGCAGGTGCCTGCCATCGGGAAGGCAGTGAGATGCTTAAAGGTGCAGGGCAGGGAGGCTGCAGATCGCATAGAGCAGTGGTTCTCAACCTGTGGGTCCCCAGGTGTTGGCAGAAGCTGGGGCTAACAGCAGGAGCTCACCCCTCTCCCCGGATTCAAACGACTGACCTTTTGGTCAGCAAGATCAGCAGTTTAACCCACTACAAGACCAGGGGAATGTCAACAAATGCATTCCCTTTTTCTTGCATGGCAGGGGGTTGGACTAGATGGTCCATGTGGCCTCTTCCAACTCTATTATTCTATGATTCTCAGGGCACTCTCTTCCCATGCCCTTCTCTTGCCTTGTGATACACAACCACATCATGGGACTGTTCATTCCTGTGATGCAGCAATAGTGATGTTATAAATAGAAAAGCAGAACCAAGGGGTGGGGAGGAAAAACCAGGAACAGGAGAGCTGAAAAGCAGAGAGAGCCAAGAAGGACTGGATGCAGATTTGAGACTTAGAGGAAACCTATTGAACTCAGTGGTTCCTAAACTCATGTATAGTCAATTTATTGAAATGGGCCCATTCAGTAGATGACTAAATTTGGATACCAAAATGGACTCTAATTTCAGAAATGAACGCTCGTGAGAAGAAGCCCAACATTTATGGCATTTAGATGAATAATCCAGACACTGTTCTGGATCAAGAAGAGCATCAGCAAACAGCTGTTTGAACCGCAGTTGAGGACAGGTGTCTTTCCAACTTCTACCCACTCCCACATTAAATTGATTTCTTACATTTGGGGAACTTTCTGTTGTGTTGTGTGGTGTATTGTGTGGGAGACTGTCACTAGAGAACAAAACTAGTAGAAATGAGCGTTAAGCATGCATTTCCCCTTTCACATATAGAATTGCTTTCTCTGTTTTCAGGGAAGGAGGGGAGAGGCTCTGGCTTTTAAAGGAAAAGAAACAAGATGCTTTTAAAGAGGTCTCACGCAAAATTTGTGCCAAAGGAGAGGGGGGCGGGATGAGAGGAAATACAGACTTTAGATTAGGACCAGATGTGGGGTGGGGTATGGATGGAGAGACTTATAGCAGTTTGATAGTGCCAAAGCAACACATGCAGGGAGGGTTGTGTGCGAGATATTTTTATGCTGTGGCATGAGATTTTGAATGTGCCCCTCTGGAGCACCACATGCTGTTGCTAATCACACGAATGACTGTGGCAATCTCTCTGCCTATCGTTCTTTCTCTCTCCCTGCCAGCCAATGTGGGGAACTGGAAACAGCTGCATCTGTCTTGCTTTTCCTTATAAACATGCGGCTAGCAAGCAAATGCCAACTGTAGCACGTCTTCAGTGCATCCCTACGGCTTGCCAAAATGCCTCACCTTGGCCAAAGTCCAAAGCCCAGGTTTTATTCCCATTCTTTTATCTGCCCTTTCTGGCTTTTAGTAATAATTTTTAAAATTATGTACCTTGTGTTGTTGTTGTTGTTGTTTTGAATTACTAAATTCCCTAACTAGCATGATAGTCAGGGTATAGGTATGCCTCTTAATCCCATCACCAGCAAATCATCCACAAGGTAGCATCACATTCTTGCCAAGGAAGTGAATATGCCACAAATACATCCTAGTTCTGTGATACCTAGTAGCATCTGACTCCATTATTTATTCATGTACTAGTTATATTCATACCCTATATTTGCTCGAATTGGCGTGTTTGTCACTCCTGTTCCCTTATATGTCATCCTCAAACCAATTTATGAGGTAGATCAAGCAAAGAGTGGATGACCAACCCAAGGCCACCCAGTGAGTTTCTGGTTCAGTGGGAACCTGAGTGTCAGGCTATTGTGCCACTGTGGGAGAGTAATGCTGTGCCAGGGCATTTACAATGGAAGTCCCACTGCAGCAGCCCAGCTCCCGTGGCCAGTGTGTAACCAGAGGAACCTAACTGATTCCAGCTCCCTCCAGGCCCTTGCTGGAAGTCAGGAAGGACACTTTTTCTTCTCCACCACAGCAACAACTGTTGGAAGATCCCAATTGTTCAATAATGGGATATATCTCCTAGTATAACGCCCCCCAAGGAGTTACCCAAGAAATTCCAGTCTAGGTAATGTAAAGGCTTTCCCCTGAAATTAAGTTCAGTCGTGTCCAACTCTGGGGGTTGGTGCTCATCTCCATTTCTAAGCCAAAGAGCCAGCATTGGCCATAGACACCTCCAAGGTCATGTGGCTGGCATGATTGCATGGAGTGTCGTTACCTTCCCACCAGAGCGGTACCTATTGATCTCACATTTGCATGTTTTCAAGCCGCTAGGTTGGCAGAAGATGGGGCTAACAGTGGGAGCTCATCCCACTCCCCGGATTCGAACCAGCAACCTTTCGGTCAGCAAGTTCAGCAGCTCAGCGGTTTAACCCACTGTGCCACCGGGGGCTTCAGCCTAGAACTGCCATCTAACCAGGCCCGTAGCCAGGATTTCGTTTCGGGGGGGAGGGGGGGCTGATTTTTTTTCAGGGGGGGTTTTTGGGGGGGCTGAGTTTTTGGGGGGAGGCTGAGTCTGAGTGAAAGAGGGTCTACCCTAGCAAACCTTTTGTATCATTACCCCAATACCCCCATGCATATGGGATATATTGAGCATGGTGATCAGATCATGATATGAATAAACATAACAGTTTAAGTAATGCACCAGTAAGGCCTTTTCGCGAACCACCATGAGAATTGCCACCAATAGATGCAGGCATGTAGCCGGGGGGGGGGGGGGGGGGGCTACATGCCTGCATCTATTGGTGGCAATTCTCATGGTGGTTCGCCCCCCCTTCTGCCCCCTTCTGCCCCCCCCCCCCCCGGCTACATGCCTGCATCTAACCCCTGAACTGCTCTCATGTCATATCTGTTGTTAGTACAGCATGTACTGAAAGAATGGCTGTGGACTATAATATTGGATTGCATGATTTAAAATAAGTGATTTTAAGGTTTTATATGTTTTAATGATTGTTTTAATGTATATGTTTTTATTGTGTGTGTTTTTATGGCATCGAATTGCTGCCTATATATGTAAGCCGTCTTGAGTCCCCTATAGAGTTGAGAAGGCCAGGGTATAAATATGGTAAATAAATAAATAAATAAATAAATAAATAAATAAATAACTAGCACACACATACATTTGATGTATTTTATTATTATTAGATAGAAGACTATTGCTTGAGGCAGGGAAACCAGCAGTGAAACTATGATGATCCCTATCGCACAATGTCATACACATCCTGCTGATGGTCTTTCTCCATCCCTTACTATTGATGGGAAAAGTCCATCCAATAACTTGCAATTCCATAACGTTCCTATCACCTAATCTGGTGCTATAAGTCTGGTTCGGTTTTGTACTGGCATACCAGCAGTATAAGGATGTCAGGGAGTGAGAATCTCTTCCTCTCCCACTTCTCCTTCATTAGTTCCAAGCTGTCTGGGTTCAGTTTATTTAATATTTTAGAGGTATATCTGCTTTTTTTAAATTGCTGAAATTACAAAATTGCTCCAGAATTACAAGGGTATGTGTAAGTATAACTGCAGGACCTTGAATTAGTAAACCTGTACAATTGTCTGAATGAAGAGCAGTGTGATATCGAAGATGCTCAACCTGTTATCTATGTTCATGAGAATGTTGTGGAATACTGGCAAATGATGATTATCATCATTGTAGGAAACACTTGTTCTGTGTCTTTTACCACCAATCTAACAGAAATTCAACCAGTATTATGTGTTCATGGCATGGAAACCCAGAGATGCAGGGCCATAGCATTCCTTTATTACAGTTCTCCCCAAACTTTCCCCCAAAGTCAGGGGAATGCACATTTGGCTGAACTGTTTTATAGTTGGAACAACCCTGTGAGTAGAGGTCATGGTTGAGAATTTTGTTTCACTTCATTTTAGTTCAGAGTTTACCAAGAGTCACAGAATGCAATCATTTAACAGTAAATGGAACTGGTCAGTTTTTGCACCTGTAGTGCTGTGAGGTTTGTGAACAGAGTGATTTCTTTCTTTTATTATTGGAGACCCCGGTAGTGCAGTGGGTTAAAGCGCTGAGCTGCTAAACTTGCTAACTGAAAAGTCACAGGTTCAAATTCAGGGAGTGGGTTGAGCTCCCGCTGTTAGCTCCAGCTTCTGCCAACCTAGTAGTTCGAAAACATGCAAATGTGAGTAGATCAACACGTACCGCTCTGGTAGGAAGGTAACAGTGCTCCATGCAGTCATGCTGGCCACAGAAACTTGGAGGTGTCTACGAGCAACGGTGGCTCTTCAGCTTAGAAATGGAGATGAGCACCAGTCCCCAGAGTCGAGCACAACTGCACTCAATGTCAGGGGAAAACCTTTACCTTTACCTTTACCAGCTTGGGTACCATATGGTGCCAGGGTTATTTGAAAAAGACATGGATTGTTTTGGAGTATTAGGTCATATCATTTAGTTAATTAGTAACACTATTTATTAGGAAAAAGCCAGAATGTGATTTCGTTTTTTATGAATGCTTCCTTTAGAAAAGCATAACAATGTGGATGAACTACAATTCCCAGAATCGTGAGTCAACTCTCCCCAAACCAGGCTTGTATAACAGGTCATGTTGGGTTTATCTGCTAAGTTTGGTCCAGATCTGTTGTCGGCTGGGCTCGGTGCTCTCTGGATAAGGGCGAACTATAACTCCCATATGCCAAGGGTAGTCACACTCAATGCTGCAAGTATTTACAGTTGGCCTTAGTCCCCCAAACCCCTCCAGTTTATTCAGTTGCTGATCAAATCCTCTGTGTTTACTGTGTGCCATAGGAAAGCGTAGGAAAAGGTTAAGGGAAAGGCAGTGGGCAGGGTCATGCAAATTCCACACAAGGAACCATGAGGTGCCTGCCTGTGGTGTAGGAAACATGTCAAATCCAGGATGAAATTCTCTCTGAATGAAAGCATTCCTTGGATGGTGGGCCATAGTGTTTGGTGAGGAAATTGGCAGCATTTGGGCTACATGTTCATGACACTCACTATAACCAGCCATATAGTTCTCAGCACTTGGAACTATAGCCTGTTTGTGGAGGCTGGCTGTGCAAGCGCACACCTCCGACACATACACACATACACATTATTCACTTTTATTGTGTGTATAGAAGATAGATAGATAGATAGATAGATAGATAGATAGATAGATAGATAGATAGATAGATAGATAGATTATGCACCCTTTTTGTGTTTCTTTTGTTCTGCCTGTAAGTCTTAGGAGGAGGAGAAGCTTTTAAATACTTGATATAAATGAAAATGTAATGTTCGTTTGTGAGATTAACATAACTCAAAAACTGGATGAAATGACACGAAATTTGGACACAACACCCCCAACAGACCAATGAGTGACCATCACTCATAACCCCCCCCCCAAAAAAAACCCAGTGGAAAGGCCTTAAAACCCCCCCAAAAGCTAAACGACAAAAAGCTAAATGATGATACAGGGGAAAAGGGAGAGAGGGAAGAAAGGAAGCATGGAAGCAAAGAGCGAAGGAAGGAAGGAAAGAGGTAGAGAAGGAAGAAAGGAGAAAAAGAGGAAAAGAAAGGGGGGTGGAAAGAAAGGGGTAGAGAAATAAGGAAGGAGAGAAGAAAAAAGGGAAGGAAGGAAAGAGGGAACAAAGGAAGAAGAGAAAAAAGAGAAAGGGAGGGAAGAAAAGACAGAAGGAAGGATGGAAGGAATAATAATAATAATCATCGTCATCATCATCTTTATTTATACCCCGCCACCATCTCCGCAATGGGGACTCGGAGCGGCTTACATGGGGCCAAGCCTGGACAACATATTACATAGGAATAAAACCAAAACATAACCAACAACCAACATCATCAAAATTACATTTTAAAAAAGGAAAAAGCAAAGGAAGGAACAAAAGAGGTAGAGAAGGAAAAAGAAAGTGGAAAAGAAAACAAGAGAAGGAAAGAAAGAGAGAAGGAAGGAGAGAAAGAAAGAAGAAAAGGGAATGAAGGAAAGAAGGAGAAAAAGAGGGAGGGAAGGTTGGCCACAGCAACGCGTGGCGGGTACAGCTAGTTTTGAATAAATATAAACATTCAGGAAGAAATGAATCCAGGACCCCTTATTCCATGGCCAAGACTGTGGCCACCACAGGGCCCTAGTTCTGTTCAGTGCCTGGCCATTACTCAATGCCGGGGTTCTTATCCTGCCTCTAATTAACCTGCTTTTTTTCTTGTGTGTGTCTATTAAACCTGACTATAGACTTCATTGGCCATGAAATACTGTTTAGAGTCTGCTTCTAGGATGGGCTATTATTGGCTTTTCAGTACCGAGACCCCAATCGGTCTTGTCTCTTTGGTTATTCAGCCAGCACATTTAAAAACTAGTGCTGTTTTTCTGCCTCATTTGATAAGAACAATAAAAGGGGGAGGGGAGGACCAAACCATTGAGCCCCATCCAGAAAAGTCCATCTGCAGAGCAGATTAACGGGAACTTCTCAAACCCACCAGCGTTTTGCAGCAGCAAAAAAGTAAAAAAGAGTCATCCCACAACCTCCCTGTTTTCCTGGACAGATTGCAGTACTTTGGGGGAGAGCGATGATGGTGGAACAGAAATCCCATGTTGGGAATAAGAAAGACTATTCATCATCCTCTATAGAACATAGTTAGCGTAACAGCAGCCTGAACATTTGGAAAGGAGGGGTTATTTTGAAACATGTGCCATGGTTTCTGGGATTCTGGACAAAGACTGGCTTTAGGTTTGGAATGCTCAGCTGAAAATGAAAGGGAACAGTGTCACTGCGAGTGAGGCAGCAAAGCAGCTGCCCACGATCATGTTACTCCAGTTAAAACACATCAGCATGACGAGCCAGGCCAGGATGCTCTGCTTGCCTGGTACTCCTGAACTATTACTAACCATCCCTCCTAAAACAAAACCAGCATAAATGAGATGACAAATATATTTTAGCATGCATTTCCTTCGACCTAGATTCTGATGCTTTGGTTTCAAAACAGAACAAAACAAAACACCCAAAAATTTAAAAATTGTCTGGAGTCTTTGGTTTTTCCCTTTGGAATTTATTTATTTATTCATTTATGATATTTTTATACCACCCTTCTCAAGGCGGCTTACAGATTGGCAGCCATTTGATGCCGTAACAGTCCACAATAGACAGTTAAGACATTTAAAACAACATCATAAAACAATATGAAAACCATTATAAAAAACATATAGTAACCAATGTCTTCCTGTTAATCCCATTTTCCAGTAGCATCGTCTAGGCCGTTTCATGTTTCAAACTTACATAATCCTGTGTTTGTCTACTTAACTGCATTTCCAAAGGTTCCAAAACAACCAGGTTTTCATTTTATTTTTTCCAGAAGGTCAGGAGGGAGGGGGTCAATTTAATATCCCTAGGGAGAGAGTTCCACCATCAAGGGGCCACCACTGAGAAGGCCCTGTCTCTCGTCCCCACCAGACACGCCTGCAAAGAAGGCGAGATTGAGAGCAGGACCTCCCCAGACGATCTTAAATTTCTAGATGGTTTGTAGGGAGAGATATGTACTGACAGGTAAACTGGGCCAGAACTATTCAGGGCTTTATAGGCTAAAGCCGGCACTTTGAATTGTGCCCGGTAGCAAACTGGCAGCCAGTGGAGCTGGCACAACAGAGGAGTTGTATGCTCCCTGAGCACTGTTCTGGTTAGCAACCTGGCTGCCACCCGCTGGACCATTTGCAGCTTGGAAGGCAATAGAAGCTTGATATGCATTGTGATCAACCTTCCAGAAGCAGAGCTGTGCATACAGGGCCACTGGGCATGCATGTGTACCTAATTCCACAATCAGGTGTGTATTCAGCGGTACAAAGTTGGCACTCAGCAGAAGGGTTGTGCAGCACAATCAGTGTACAATCCTGATAATTTGCATAATTTGTTTTTATACGTTGGGTTGTCAATTTTTGTTATTATGAGTGTATTGTTGTGTTTAGGCATTAAATGTTTGCCTTTTATGTTTGGAATCCGCCCTGAGTCCTTCCAGGGAGATGTGGAGGAATATAAAGCTTTATTGTTGTTATTATTATTATTATTATTATTATTATTATTATTCAATCAGATATTATTATTATTCAACCATGCAATCAGATGGAGAATGTGGGCCCTTATATTCAGAAGCCGCATGGGGACTATACAGAACTCATGTCCATGATGTAAACAGCTAGAGTATGGATTTGGAGAATTGACAAGATTGATGGCTTCTGAGAGTAATCATTACAGTTACCCCTCCATACCTATAGTTTCTGTATCCATGGATTCAAGAATTTATCACTTGGAAAATGAAAAGAAAAGCAAGTGTTAGTTTTGGCAATTTTTGTATAAGGGATACCATTTCATCATCGCATATACAGGCAGTCCCCGAGTTACAAACATACAACTTACAAATGACTCATAGTTAAGAACAGGGGTGAGACAAAAGGAAGTAAGATTAATCTACTCCTTGGAAGGGAAATTCACTCCTGGAAGAGTTATTATCATGGGGAAAAAGGGGACTCGCTGAAGCTTTATCATCAGTCCTCATTTCTACAACAAGCCACATTTTTCACAGGTACAGAAAGTGAGGTGAAATCTACTGGACAGTGGCATAGACAGTGAAACAAACATCACTGGGGTGTTAACCCTCCCCTATGCTTTAAAGCATGTGTGTGTGTGTGTGTGTGTGTGTGTGTGTATACGCACAACACACATACACACATACACACACACACACACTAGCCGTCCCCTGCCACGCGTTGTATATGTCTGCGCTGTATATATGTTGTATATATGTTGTATGTGTCTCAGTCTGTGTATATGTGTTTTGTGTCTATATATATGTGTATATATTTGTGTATATGTGTGTTTGCGTATATATATGGTTTTGCACATGTATTGTAATGTATTGTTTGTTTTTTTGGCTTTTTAAGTCTCTTCTGCTGTGTTTTTCAGTGTTTCTATGAGTGATGGTCACTTGTTGGCCTGATACGTGTATTGTGTCCAAATTTGGTGCCAATTCGTCCAGTGTTTTTTGAGTTATGTTAATTCCACAAACGAACATTACTTTTCTATATAGAGAGGAGCAGCTGGAGTTACAAATTCAACTTAAGAACAATTTTACAGGACCTTGTTTGTAACTTGGGGACTGCCTGCAATGGGACATGAACATCCATGGATTTTGGTATCCACAGGAGGTGGCGGGGTGGTCCTGGAACCAAACCTCAACAGATAATTAGAAAATCTATGATTTTCCAAGCTGTGCACATACCCTTGGCAAATTTTGCCATTGTGATACACTGGTAAGAACGTTAGGCTAGGATTGGGTGAGCCGTTGTGATGTTTTATGATCATAGGACCCTCTGGAAGTGGCATGAACTGCCAAAAGCACAAAGAAAGTCCACTTCTGGTTTGAGTAAACTGTATTTTTTGTGTGTTCAAAATAGTTGGGCACAGAGAGGGACTCTAACGTATTTAAAATAGTATTACTTTGTGTTACTGGAGGCTTCTATCAGAGACAATTTACTCCCTCCCCCCCACCACCACCCGTGACCCTAGAAAAAGGTAGTGCAGAGAATGGCGAGCGAGCGAGTGTTATTGAAGACCACAGAAACAGCCCTGGAGACTGTATGCAATTAGTGGGCTGCAGTTTGCTGATTTCTGTTCTAGGGTTTTTTAAAAGATTCAGTTTCAAATCCCTATTTGGCCATGAAGTTCGCAACAAAACACTCTTTCTAAGCTTAACCCCACTTCTCAGGGTTATTGTAAAGATCAAATAGGAAGGAGGATTGTTTTAAATTCACTGGAGGAAAACATACACATGTAATCATTTTTTAAAGGATAAAATTATTGTTGGTCAACACAGACTGATGTCTGTGTGCACGTGCACTCCTATGGAATTTTTATTTTTATGCACGAGACAGACACATATTCTATAAAGTGGGTGGTTTCTAAATTACTAAGATCATGTTCACTTAGGCGGGATCAAACCTGTGGTTTTATTTATCTATGTCTGACAAAATATGTCTTTTCCTATCTCCTCTATCTCCTCTATAGCTTTATGGTATTCCTGGGCTGGAGTCCTTCTTTTCAATAGAGTTCATTATTATCCACAGTTTTGCTTAAGCACATGACGTCTAGGAACATTTACCCCGTGACAGCGTTTCTCAACCGGGGGGTCACAAGAAGGTGTCAAAGGAGTTGTCAAAGACCATAAGAAAACAGTATATTTTGTTGGCCATGGGGGTTCTGTGTGGGAAGTTTGGCTCAATTCTATTGTTGGTGGGGTTCAGAATGTTTTTTGATAGTAAGTGAACTATAAATCCCAACAATTACAACTCTCAAATGTCAAGATCTATTTTCCCCAAACTCCACCAGTGTTCATATTTGGGCATATTGAGTATTTGTGTTGAGTTTGGTCCGGATCCATCATTGCTTGAGTCCACAGTGCTCTCTAGATGTAGGTGAACTACAACTCCAAAACTCAAGGTCAATGCCCACCAAACCTTTCCAGTATTTTCTGTTGGTCTGTGTGCCAAGTTTGGTTCAATTCCATCATTGGTGGAGTTCACAATGCTCTTTGATTGTAGGTGAACTATAAATCGTAGCAACAACAACACCCAAATGACAAAATCCCCAACCCCACCAGTATTCAAATATGGGCATATCGGGTATTTCTGCCAAATTTGGTCCAGTGAATGAAAATACATCTGGCATATCAGATATTTATATTATGACTCATAACAGTAGCAAAATTCCAGTTATGAAGTGGCAACAAAAATAATTTTATGGTTGGGGGTCAGCACAACATGAGGGATTGTATTAAGGGGTCACGGCATTAGGAAGGTTGAGAAACACTGCCCCATGGATATGATGGTTATACCATCTACTTTTGATCTCAATAAACTGATCAAGTAGTGATTCAGTGCATTATTCACTTCAATCCAAGAAAACTAAAGAGGGCTGACTGGCTATCATAAACACAATAAGGAACTTATCAGGATGCTAAAGACTAACACATTTTTGTGGCATCAGTTTTCCTGTGCCAAATCTATGTCCGATGGCTTTCCTTCATTGGTATAGTATAGTTATATAAACTCTACCCAAAAGAAAATCAGTCAAGTTTTGGAAAGGATGACCACAAAGCCTAGCCATGCAAGAACGTGTTCCTTTACTATGCGCTAAGAGAAAAGCTAAATCCAATCAACTGAGTAAATGATCAAATCAAGTGTGTGTATCTGTGTGAGAGCGAGTGAGTAATCCACTCCCAACAGGTGATAATGATGGAAAAGCAAGCAGCACATTCCACACAGACCATTTTAAGAGGGACAATCAGTTTCTATAGTGAATGAGACACTCCCTGTCAGATAAGCCCATTTGTTTCAGAGTGACTGATAGCCACAGTCTGACAGTGAAGAGCTGCCAATGATTTCCAGCTCAGCTGCAGGGCAGCAGAAATAGCTCCAGGCTATTTGACTAAAGTTAGTCCAAGCTGTCATGATTAAAGTTAATCATGACTTAACAGAAGAATTCATGCTTACTCAGAGGAAGAAAGTCCCACCGAGTTTAGAATAACATTATCCCATCAAACATACAAAACATTGCATCTGAGCCTGGGGTCACATTGGGCCCACGCTACATGTGGCATCAGAAATCAGAAGCTTTTCTGAGGGGACACTTTTGATTGTGGTTGTGAGATTTTTGTGGGTGTCAATCATTTCTTCCATATTGAGTATATTATATTTCTGTATTCCCTTACCCACCAAATTCATAATAGCTCTTGGGAGTTGGAAATTTATATGCTTAACATATGCTCTTAAAAAAAAGGTTTTTTAAAAAAATAGAGTATTGAGTATTTGATCATAATTTTTGAAACAATGGGCCCATGTTGTGAAGCATGGTCCTGCATGCCCATAATGTCACATGCTTCCCAATATGCCAGGGGTCCTCATACTTTTTAAACAGAGGGCCAGGTCACAGTCCCTCAGACTGTTGGAGGGCTGGATTATAATTTTGAAGAAAAAAAACATGCACACTGCACATATCTTATTTGCAGTTCAAAAAACACTTAAAAACAATACAATAATTAAAATAAAGAACCATTTTAACAAATATAAATTTATTAGTATTTCAATGGGAAGTGTGGGCCTGCGTTTGGCTGATGAGATAGGATTGTTGTTGTTGTTCTTGTGTGCTTTTCAGTCATTTCAGACTTAGGTTGACCCTGAGTGAGGGCTGGGTAAATGACCTTGGAGTGCCGTATCTGGCCCCCAGGGCCATAGTTTGAGGACCCCTGCAATATGCCACGGAAATGCTACTTGAATACTGTGTAGTAAGCAAAAAAATCCCCAACTTTTCCAAGTTCAGTGACAGGATGTTTTTTTATGCAGATCAATGATAGGAATCCCTAATTTTATCATCTGGTATTTGCATTTATCAATTAGTCCTCTCCTCACAATTGATTGCATCAACCCGCCCGCCTGAGATCAGAAACTGTTACTATTTCAGGCCACCGGTTGTTGCTCATTGTTTTTATATTGTGTTATGTCTCTGGCTGTTTTATATTGTTTTATGATGTTGTTATTGGATTTTAATATGCTATTTTAATTATATTGTTGGGCTTGTCCCCATGTAACCGCCCTGAGTCCCTTTGGGGAAATGGAGGGGGGGGGATACAAAAATAAAGTTGTTGTTGTTTTACTGAGACAACACAGTATGTCACAGAAAATGAGATATGTATGCTGGATTTCATATCACAAAATCACAAGTCGAACACTTCCCAAATGTCTAGGACTGTGTGACGTATTTTCGAATGATGCATGCAGATCCAAAAAGGTGGCCTTTTGCAGTTGACAGGTCGTGATTTTGTCAATGTTTATTGTTTCCAAATGCTGGCTGAGATCTTTTGGCAAGGCACCCAGTGTGCCAATGACCACTGGACCACCTGTACTGGTTCATGCCAGAGCCTTTGCAGTTCAATTTTGAGGTCCTAATAGCGACGGAGTTCAATTTTGAGGTCCTGAAAAGGGCTGATTGTTGTTGTTGTTGTTGTTATTATTATTATTATATTAATCAAATGGTCCTCCAGATAGAATCATAGGGTTGGAAGAGACAACAAGGGCCATCCAGTCAAACCCCCTGCCATGTTTAGCAACCTTAGCCAGCAAAACCTATTGTGAGAAATGCTGCGAGTTGCCTTCCAACATCTGGAAGACTTCATGATTCCTACTCCTGTCCTATATGAGATTCCTATACTTAATGCATGTTAACGAGTTCTAATGTAGTTATAAAACCAAGAATTGAGCATTTTCATAATATCAAGGCTGTGGGTTGGCTAATTCAGGATGGCTTGGTTTCAAGAGTGACTCAGTAACCTAGACAATCCTACGCAACTCCTGGAATTCCCATGGACTTGACATCAGCAAAGGTGACTCCTAGCAATTTATTTTATTAGAAGTCAGACAGTGTAAATGACAGCTTTCTCGTATTAGCTGAGCCTAACCCATTGCTTAAGGGCTTAAGTAGTCTTCCTGAAAAAAAGGAATAGAGAACCTTGAGTCAAGGTGTGTGAGAGGTGACTCAGGAATAAGAGGCCAGCTCAGTACCTCCTTTCAGCTGTAGTGAATAATGTGATGCCAAAATCACAGTAGTCAGTTTTTTGTGGATTTGATTAAAATATAATGGCAGAATCTCTCGTCCTCCAGTGCAATTCTGTGGTTAACATCTGCTGACTGGCCAGAGTCATGCCAAAAGATCTAGGAATTCCTGGAGGAAACACCTCTCTAGGAATTTCTAGGGCCCTTTTTACACTGCCCTATATCCCAGAATCTGATCCTGTATTATCTGCTGATCCCAGATTATCTGGCAGTGGAGACTCATATAATCCAGTTCAAATCAGATAATTTGGGATCAGATCCTGGGATACAGGAAATTCCTAGAGAGGTGTTTCTTTCAGGATATAGGGCAGTGTAGATCCAGCGTAGGTCTTCCAATGTGTTTTCCTAGATATTCCTAGAAAGGTATTCTTGCACATTTTAAAAAAGCATTTTTTAAACTTTGTAATTTTTCACTTTTATGAGAGTCTTTTGCTCCTAATTCGGGTGAATTTGCAGGGCTTTCTTTGTAAATGAGAATTTTGCCATCTTTTACTATTGTCAGAATAATGAACATCATTTTCAGTTACTTTTCAGTCTTTAATGCTGAGGAATTCCAACCAAGATGGATGTAATAGTATTTTTTAAAAATAAATCTTTGGGTAAAACCAGAAGTGAAGCCACTCAAGGTAGTTGCCAAGTTGCTGCAGAAACTCATTTGTGGGTGAGGAAAGAGCAAGCCATGACAGGAAAACAATCCCCACAGAAGCCCTTTCTCTCACACTCATTAAAACATTGGGCAATAGGCCCATAAGCAACATTACTAAGAAGTATACCAGGAAAATGCAATTGATAAAGTCAAGCAATCAAACATTCCTGCTCAGAAGAGTTACAACAAGGACTGGGAATATGATGAAGCTGATAATGTAAGCTCTTCAGGGTGAGCCAAAGACATTTTATTGCTTGAGAAAGAGTAGCAAATAGAATAGTAAAGCACCAAAGTAGCAAATGCACCCAAATAGACTGGCAAAGAACTAAAGACACCCTAATTACTTTTGCTATTAGACCAGTGTTTCTCAACCTTCCTATTGCCACAACCCCTTAATACAGTTCCTCATGTTGTGGTGAACCCCAACTATCAAATTATTTTTGTTTCTGCTTCATAACTGTAATTTTGCTACTGTTGTGAATTGTAATGTAAATATCTGATATGCAGGATGTATTTTCATTCACTGGACCAAATTTGGCACAAATACCCGATATGCCCATATTTGAATACTTGTGGGGTTGAGGGCTGTGGATATTGTCATTTGGGAGTTGTAGTTGGTGGGATTGATAGTTCACCTACAATCAAAGAGCATTCTGAACTCCACCAATGATGGAATTGAACCAAACTTGGCACACAGACCAACAGAAAATACTGGAAGGGTTTGGTGGGCATTGACCTTGAGTTTTGGAGTTGTAGTTCACCTACTTTCAGAGAGCACTGTGGACTCAAACAATGATAGATCTGGACCAAACTTGGCACAAATACTCAATATGCCCAACTGTGAACACTGGTGGTGTTTTGCATTGCACAAGGAACTTCTACTTTAAAGCACATTGTGTGAAGAACACAACCCTTATTTGGGAGACAATTAAAACTTCCAGGAAGCAACTAGAATGCTGATTGGTGTGTGAGATCCCCACAAAGTTTTAATACAAAAATACTTTTGTTTAACAACAATTGTTTTTTGAAATAAAATAAAACTTTATTTATAGCCCGCCCTATCTCCCTGAAGGGACTCAGGGCAGCTCACAGCCCTATACACAATGGCAAACGTTCAATGGTGACAGTAATATATAAGAAAATCAATAAACAAATCAAGAACTACTCAATAAATTAGAAACCAACATAAATGAACAAGACATAATACGATCCACATAATTACTAACATATTAAATCCTTAAAATATCATTTAATATCTCTATAAAGTTTGGCTAAAATTGTTGGGGGAGAGATGCTATTCATCACCAAATTTTCGAGGCACAAAAAGTGATGAGGACCTCTGTAGAAAATTTAAAATTATAGGAAAGGGAGAGACTCTTATTTAACCAACATGATATACATATCTGCTGTTTAAAACTGACATGTATTAAACTTATTTTACTACCTATATGAATCTAAACATTAAACTTAACAGCAAAATACTAATTCAGACTTGCAGATTAACAATAAATTACAGATTCCCCGGCAACACTTCTTAAATGGTGATCTATTTATTTTGTAAACAATTGTATACGTGAGCCATATTTCATTTTGGGGAAGATAATAGTTACTTGATAGCTTCCAGGTGCAGATATTTACTGCCTATCTCACCCACTGAAGAAACTGTAATATTCAAAATATATTACACTTCATTTTAGCCAAAGGCTGAGAAGCAATCCAAAACACATTTATAGAGTTCATATACATTTTGGATACATTAATAACATGTATTTTATAAGCCTACAGGGTAATAAGAGAACATCTCCTCCACCTGGCCATGAAGATCCCACAGATAACACATGGTATTTAAGTTCTCCATTTCTTTTAGGTCACCTGTTGAGAGAATGTGCTTGCAAGTTTTACGACAGCTCCTACAAGGCTCATATTCTGATTGTCTATGCCTATGAAAAAAAACCCGCTCAGCTCCATCAGGCTGAGCTTATCTTGGGATGTGCCAGGGAATTTAAAGCAGCATTAATTGTGCCCAGATGTGTGGCAGAGGATGTGGAAAGCAAGCTTCAGCTGCAGAGAAAAATGGGTGGATGAGATAGTGACACCTTTGCTTTCTGATGGTTCAATGCACACAAACCTGGTTTTGGGCATGAAATGATTAAAAATATTACTTTAAAATCATGGCTATAAGATGTATATGTTGCATAAATAAACAGATCTGAGCTTCACCTCTTAATCTTTCTCATTATGGTTGTTGTTCATTTGTTCAGTGGTTTCCGACTCTTCATGACCTCATGGACCAGCCCAATCCAGAGCTCCCTGTCGGCCGTCACCACCCCCAGCTCCTTCAAGGTCAATCCAGTCACTTCAAGGATGCCATCCATCCATCTTGTCCTTGGTCGGCCCCTCTTCCTTTTTCCTTCCATTTTCCTCAGCATAATTGTCTTCTCATTGTGTACATATATGCAAATACAGGTATTCTAAAACATCCAAAATCCAACACGCTTCTGGTCCCAAGCATTTTGGACAAGGGATACTCAACTGATACTTCTCCTGAGTACAGTAAGTTCAAAACAAAATATTCTGTAATTAAGCCAATTGATCAAACATTGGCGAAGGGTGTATTGCAAAATCCTTGTCACACTTTATCTGGATGATACTATGAGCTAGCTCATCATACAGATACATGCATGCCATGACAAGCTCAATAGTAACCAGTATCCACCCACTGGTTTGATGTACGCCTGTTCTCTCAGCTTCCAATACAGCATTGAGATGCTCACAGGTCTTTTTCCTTAAAGGACATTGTGTTCCAAATGGTCTCACTGCAACATGATGACAAAAGGAAGAGAACACAAATGCCTTTTGTTTTCTGCAAAGCAATCAATAAAGGTAGAATCAATATGGCACATTTTCTTGTTGGGTTCTTGTCTTGTTGGAACCACTTTGTCTGCATCTCATTTTCAGAAGCTATACCAATGTACACGGAAGTAGGAAAGATAGCAGGAGACATGAAAGATTACTATCTACTCTCTGTCTACTGATTCAACTAATACTATGTATGATTTGGACCATCTTCATCTTGCAGAACTGTCTTGCACAGCAGATTTTCATGTAGCCATGACGCATTAATACAACTATGAAGAATCAGTGCCTATAACTTGATTGTCTATTATTTATTTTATTTACTTCATTTCTACCCTGCCTTTCTCGGCTCCAAAGGGGACTCAAGGCAGCTTACAAATCCGGCAGAAATTCATTCCCATACAGGTAAACAACAAAACACATCCCATCAAAATATAAATGATCTAAATATATAAACAATTAAAACACATATCAATCAATCAAACAGATTAAAACCATATAAAATACCAAGTCATGATCTCATGTCCAAATCGTTTTCCAAATTCATAGTCCATTATTTAAGCTGTTAAAAGTCTCATTCCACACTTTCTTATTCACCAAACGCCTGTGTAAAAAGCCAGGTCTTAGGTTTTTCCCCCTAAAAACCAGAAGGGATGGGGCCTGCCTGATGTCACTAGGGAGGGAGTTCCAAAGCCGAGAGGCCACAACTGAGAAGGCCCTGTCTTTCGTCTAAATCATTTGTGCTTGCAAAGAGGTTGGGACAGAGAGCATGGCCTCCCCAGCCGATCTTAAAGCTCTTGTAGGTTCACAGAAAAAGATGTGTTTGGTTATCTCTTACATTTCTATTCTTTTTGCATATTTTGCACAATATTACAATTTTCCCCTGCCTCTTCTTCAAAGAACTGAAGGTAGTGTGCATGGCTCTCTTTCTACTAACAACAATCTTGCAAAGTATATTAAACTAAAAGAGTGGGACTGGCTCAACACTACTAAATTACCATAGTTTGATGACATAGTGGGGACTAGAACTGAATTTTACCAAATCCCTAACCAACACTCTAACACATTACAGTGGTTTTATTATATAGCCAGCTCACGTGTGTGGGTCTGACTTTTGTGGATTTAATTATTCATAGGGTTGATTAAAATGATCTCTGTAGAAATCTCTGAATCCTCCAGTGGGGTTTTATGGCCAACTTTTGGCAGCAGTTGTTGACAGTTTTTTTCCATTTGTGCAGGGGTCCTACACCTCTAATCCCAGTGAAAGTGGAAGACGAATGGAATAGTAAGTCTGTGAGCAGCACAATGTTGCTTTCTTAATCTTTCAGCAATGCTTAGTGAAAAAAATAGCACTTAATTAAAAACTAAGCCTCTGACCACAGTGTGTATGTTTTGACAATGTAATCATAACAAAAGCTTTATAATATGGTTACTTGGCTACCATTATCTTATTATCAGAATCCCCAGTGGTGCAATGGGTTAAACCCTTGTGCCAACAGGACTGAAAACAGGTCAGAGGTTCGAATCCGGGGAGAGCATGGATGAGCTCCCTTTATCAGCTCCAGCTCCCCATGCAGGGACATGAGAGAAGCCTCCCACAAGGATGGTAAAACATCCAGGCAACATACTTACAGACGGCTAATTCTCTCAAACCAGAAGCAACTTGGAGTTTCTCAAGTTGCTCCTGACATGAAAAAACAATCTTATTATCATGTCTGGGTCATGAACTCATTCTCTTTTCTCATTCATCATCCTTAGGTTTTCTGCAGGATTGCAAATTATGTATTCACAAAACAGTGGGGAAGATCTGAGCAGTTAGTTAAAAGACATGCTTCATTCCTTTGGTAATGTAATTTTTGGAGTTGCTCACATAGGACATAATAGTCCAACAAAATAAAAATCACAGCAGACTTGGATGTCTTACAGTTCCGTAGCAAACGTATTTATTAGAAAAAGAAGGCTACATATTTTACAACTACAACTTTCATTATACATAACAGCACAACAATGTGTTCACATGAAATATTCTGAAGCAACTTTCCTTATTGGAAAAGCAATGTTTGGACATTACCTAGAGGTGAAAGGAATTCTGAGGAAACCATTTGCGCCCCAAAACCTGGAATCAATTTAGAGCAGAGAGGAGAAACTTTGGTCCTTTCTTATGTTGGACTGAAACCCCCATAATGCCTTATCAATGGCTAGAGTTGACACATTCTGCATTCTACAAACCTTTGGAAATCCACAGTTCAATTACATATTTCTATATATAAAGGGCAGATTTCAAATTACATGAGTATACAGTGTTATATACTCAGTATATAACTCAGTTATATATTCTAAGTTATATAAATCTACAAGGGAGACATACAGCCACACCTCTGAAATACAAAGATACTTAAGTGTCATGTCAATAAATATGAAATGTAAAGGAATATGAAAGGAAAAGATGTGAAAAGTGACAGGGAAGGAATTATTGTATTTGTAGCTATTTCATAATCTGTTATATTGGATGGAGCCCCTGGTAGCGCACTGGGTTAAACCCTTGTGCTGGCAGGATTGCTGACCAAAAGGTCAGCTGTTTGAATTTGGGAAGAGCAGGTTAAGCTCCCTCTGTCAGCTCCTGCTCCCCATGCATGGTCATCAGAGAAGCATCCAACAAGGATGGTAAAGCATCAAACATCCGGGCATCCCCTGGGCAACGGCCTTGCAGATGGCCAATTCTCTCACACCAGAAGCGACTTGAAGTTTCGCAAGTCGCTCCTGACATGAAGAAAAATCATATTGGGTAGAATCAGATTACAAGTTGCTTGGTTTCATTTTAAGAAACATGTTTATTTACAACAAAATGCTCTGAAACTGTTTTTAAAGTGTAAGTATATCAGAATTAAGGTTTCTCCGAAACAACCTCCACATGGTGGTGCTCCACCCAGCAGCTTTGATTTTTGAAAACTGATTTACAAGTTAGTTGTCAGCATCCAAATGAAATAATTTTATAGTAGTGGAGCAGACATCAAGAAAACAAAAAATAAATATACATTTCTGTGTATTGTCGAAGGCTTTCATGGCCGGAATCACTGGGTTGTTGTAGGTTTTTTCGGGCTGTATGGCCATGGTCTAGAGGCATTCTCTCCTGACGTTTCGCCTGCACTTTGGCAAGCATGCTTGCCAAAGAGCAGGCGAAACGTCAGGAGGGAATGCCTCAAGACCATGCCTCTAGACCATGGCCATACAGCCCGAAAAAACCTACAACAACCCAATATACATTTCTGTTATTAAATGCTGTCAAGTCGATTTCAACTATGAATGAGACACTTCCAAGTCATCCTGCCATTAACATCCCTGCTCAAGTCTTATAGGCTCAGAGCCATGATTTCCTTGATTGAGTCCAACCATTTCCCCATTTTCCCTACTTCCTTCTATCTTCCAGGAATTATTGCCTTTTCCATTGAATCAGGCCATTTCATTATATGAGCCACAGTGGCTCAATAGGTTAAACCCTTGTGCCAGCTGAACTGCTGACCTTCAGGTCAGCAGTTCGAATCCGTAAGACTCGGCGAGCTCCTGCCTTCCAGCTTCCCATGCAGGGACATGACAGAAGCCGCACATCCAGGTGTCCCCTGGGCAACGTCCTTGCAGATGGCCAATTCTCTTACAGCAGAAGCAATTTGCAGTTTCTCAAGTCGCTTGTGACACAATAAAAATGATATGAGCAAAATATTACTCAGAAATAATACCTACTGTGTTCAATGGTACTTATTTCCTTATTTAAATATGTGCATGATTGCAATCAGCCTTGGTTAGTACATTGATGTGATATCAGGTGATACAGGCTGTATTTCAGAGGATGGAGCTGGTAAAACTACCTCCTTGTATTCCTTGCCTAAAAGAAAACACTATGATGCAGTTGCCATAAATCGACAGGTGACCTAAAGACACCCATGATTGCAATCTTAAACTATTTTGCTCTGAAGAGCAAAACTGGGGATGAAGATATAGCAGTTTTCTCATTCTAGTCGAGAAGTCATGCTGTACCAACTTTCTATTCTAGAGGTTTGTAGGATGCCATCTTTGAGGATTCACCTTGTCTTCCATTTTTGCACCAGTCTGAGTTCATCCACCACAGCTCAGCACCTTCAAGTGACAAAGAAAACTATTATTTATATAGAGCATTGGTAATAAAGTCATATTTACACTCAAGGCATTTTCATACACAATGCATGAATGCATCTTTAAATGCTCAAAAGCACATTCCATCTTTGTTTCATAGGGCTTACTCCCAGGTAAATGAGGACAGGGTTGCAAGTTTATCTTGAGAATGGTACGTTTTGGGATTAGAGGTGAAAGACGGTTCAATTGTTTCCTCTAGTTTTACATATCCATATACTTTTTTGTCTTAAATAACAATTTTGAAAAAGTTTTAAACTTCACATCAGACGATAGATCTACAGCTTGATCCTTAATAATTTGCAACTAGATGTAGAATTATATTCCGTACCCCACCCCCTATTTTATGATTTATTTATTTGTTTGTTTGTTTATCGCATTTATATTCTGCTCTTCTCACCCCGAATGGGACTCAGGGTGGAGCACAACCTATAAACGGCAAACATTCAATACCGGGACATAAACAGACTATACACATACATAAACATTAAAATCACTAAAATCATTAATATCATTTTAGATTCTACCTAAAACATTAGGAAGATTTCCCAATGGTAGGAGCTACCATGGAATATGCTGGTTCGGAGTGTGGTGCAGCCTCCTTATCTGGAAGTTTTAAGCAGTTGAACTAGATGGCTCTTGTGGACTCCCCCAACTCTAGGATTCTATGTTGAAACCACCAAGTTCTCTGCAACACAGAAACCACAACCATCCCTGACTTGACAATGGAACTGGACAATTCTTGATAATGAGGAGACGTTAATGATGTTGTTTTTGTTGCTGTTGTGATGTTTTATACTGTTTATTGTTTTAATTGGTATTATGTTTTTATGTATGCTGATTTGTTGGAAACCGCCTTGAGTCACCGATTGGCTGAGAAAGGCAGTATACAAATACAGTAACTAAATAAATTAATTAAACCCTTGTGCCAGCAGGACTGCTGACTGAAAGGTTGGCAGTTCGAATCCAGGGAGTGGGGTAAGCTCCTGTCTGTCAGCTCCAGTTTCCCATGCGGGGACATGAAAGAAGCCTCCCAGAGGATAGTAAAACATCCGGGTGTACCCTGGCCAGTGTCCTTGCAGATGGCCAATTCTCTCACACCAGAAGTGACTTGAAATCAGAGAACTGGATTATATGGTGTAATGAAAACTACCTTTCAGTTGACTAGGCCGAAGCCTACATGACCATAGCTGTCATCTTGGCTGGCAGGCAGGACAGGAGGAGGAGTCAAGCTGACTCCTGATTGGGTATAGCAATTGGGGGAGGAGTCGGTTTAGAGAGGGAAAATAAGCTGCCAAATTTTGACAGGGAGAGAAGGGTCTTGACTTGAGACAGAGAAGGTTAGATAGGAAGTTACAGCAGGGATCTGACAGAAAGGGAAGAGCTTTTAGTGAGCCTTAGGTTTAGGGAAATAGGCTGAGACAATAGGCTAGTATTTTACTGTGTGTTGAGAGCCAGTAAAAGAAAGATTTGTCTCCAGAGCATACTACCCTGTGGTGGAGACAGATAGGGATCTGTTCTCCAGGGATACTGTGTCTAAAGTTAGAACAGTATGTTTAAGGAGTCTCACGGTTGTTAAAAGCTTTTCTGTCATTTGTTTAAGTAACCAAGTTTCTGCAACTGAATCACGCTTCTGTACCACTCATTTCTATGAGTTGTTGTTAATATAAAGTTCAATAAACTCTTTCTAGTTAACTTTTAACTGGTGTATGCCTCAATCTATACGTTTCCTCAGAACTCATTCTGTCAAACCATTTTAAAGTCCAGTCAGCCATAGAAGATCAAGAGCTCAAACACCCCTTACCTAAAACACATTCACACCTTTGGTTCCTCAGGCCAATAATTCTGAGGTGGTGGCGGCTAATACTACCAAGAACATTCGGTCACTTGTATATATAACATAGGGTCAGCCTTAATTTTACTATATTGGTGGCAGCGGTGTGATTGTTTGTCCACCCTGCCTCAGATATTCTTTTAATTTCGTTATATATGGAGCAGCACCAAAACTACTTTAGGTCCAGCAGAGTTGGGTTTTGTTGGCTTGTGGTCTCATGTGTTTGACATTTTTACTTACCTAAATTTAACAGACTGCAAAGGAAATATATTCAAATTGTTTTTGTTTTTCTCCTTCTTATTTGTCTTCTGAAAGCAAGCTCTGAAACCTGACCTATTCTACACATGCTTAATTCCTTGATAACATGTTACATAAGAGGGTTGAATGAAAAGTAATGCCTCCCCCTTCGTTACTTGGGTTTGGATGAAGATATTTAAATAAATCAAACACAAAAATAATCCTTAAAATGTGCTCTTTAACTACCACTATTCACTTTTCCACATAATCACTAGACAATTGGGTACATTTCTGCCAAAAATGAACAAGTTTTCTGAAGCCATCACGGAAGAAGTTGACACTCTGTTTCCGCAACCAGCGTCTCACAATTCTCTCAACATCTTTATCAGAAGCATAATGATGTCCCTGCAGCTGATCTTTCATTATCAGGAACAGAAATGCCAATTATGCTTGAAATTTCTCTCTGAGTGATACGACAATCATCCTGAATCGGTCTGTCAACCTTTTGCTTGTGAAACTTGGTGTTTGCTGTCACATGACATCCTACTCTTTGTTTGTCCAGCAAGTCAGATTTCCCACCTCAACATCTTTAAACTTACTCGCCCAACGACACACAGTACTCACATCACCATAAACAGCTCACATTCTCTGATGAATCTCCTCTGGGGAGACAACTTCTGCTGTCAAGAATTCAATGACTGCATGTTGCTTAAGTCACATTGCACAGGGTTCCATACTTCGCACTTTAACAACACAACCATTCAATGCTAAGGCTTCCCACCAAAATGGAACTGTAGAGGAGAGTCTATTGAACAAGCCAGTACCTGCCACATATCAGTACTGACATCTGTTGAGGAGTTACAAAGGTGGAGGCATTACTTTTCATTCAACCCTCGTATGTATATGTTCTGATGCGTCACTCTATGTTTTGAGTGATTAGCTCTCTGCTTGTTTCTAGTTTTCCTTTGTGCTTTGGATCCATTACAAACCCCTGGATGATGGTAACAATATAGTGATCTCTGGGGAGCTATCCTTGTAATAAAATTAATGTTGTCTGATGTTGTTGTCTGATGTAAGTGGGCTGGCAGAGGGAGAAGGACAATCTTCCTGTGCCTTTGATAATTAAGCAGAAAAGGGAGCATTTTGAGTGCAAGTTTCCTTCTATCTAACTACTAGCTGTCCCCTGCCATGCATTGCTGTGGCCCAGTCTGGTGACCTAGAAAATAATGAGAAAGTGTTGGTTTCTAATATATGTAATGTCTTTATGCTTGTGGGTAAACAAACAGTATTTCTTGCTGTTTCTTTGTCAGTGTTGATGTGGAGATTGTCTGGTTTGCCTACTCTGGAACATGCAACATATAATTGTCCTTCTTTAGGAGTCTCTTCCAAATCTATGATACTATATCTCTCTGTGTGTGAATCATATCTATCTATATCTATGGCCGGATGGCTCTTTGTCAGGAGGGCTTTCAATATGTTTTCTTGCCCCAGTGAAGGGAGTTGGACTGGATGGCTTTAAGTATTTTCTGTTGGTCATGGGGATTCTGTGTGAGAAGTTTGCCCCAATTCTGCCGTTAGTAGGGTTCAGAATGCTCTTTGATTGTAGGTGAACTATAAATCCCAGCAACTACAACTCCCAAATGTCAAGGTCTATTTTCCCCAAACTCCATCTGTGTTCATATTTGGTCATATGAAATATCCATGCCAAGTTTGGTCCAAATCCATCATTGTTTGAGTCCACAGTGCTCTCTAGATGTAGGTGAACTACAACTCCCAAACTCAAGGTCAATGCCCACCAAACCCTTCTAATGTTTTTGGTTGGTCATGGGAATTCTGTGTGCCACATTTGGTTCAATTCCATCGCTGGTATAGTCCAGAATGCGTTTTGATTGTAGGTGTACTATAAATCCCAGCAACTACAACCCCCAAATGACAAAATCATTTTTTTGAATGATGGTCGCTCCTTGGGTTAGTAGGTGTCTTGTGGCCAAATTTGGCGGCAATTCGTCCAGGGGTTTTTGAGTTATGTTAATCCCACAAACGAACATTACATTTTTATTTATATAGATCTTTTTTAAAAAAACAGTATTGGTTTTTTGTTTCTGTTTTATTAATAAAGCAAAAGTAGCTCATACAAATGGAGAAGGAAAGCTGCAACAAAATGTTGCAGTACATCTCCACCCACTCTCCTGGTGTGCTGTTTTATATAATGCTGTAAACTAGCTTCATTTCCTTAGTATGATTACCAGGCTGAACACTGGAGACGATTCCTGTATTTCTCATGGTTGTGTAGAAAAGGGAATTAGAACAGGTGTTGCTTATCATGCAACCAGATAAAAAGCAACACCTTTGGACATTCCCTTTTCTACACAACTATTAAAGGTGTAGGATGCCTTTGACAACCTTGGTCCTAAATGCTTTGTAGTTAGCTGTATTGGAGTGGGAAAGGATTTATTTTCCTTTTCCTTGTTTCTCTGAAGCAGTGCTTCTCAACCTCCCTAATGCCGCAACCCCTTAATCCAGTTCCTCTTGTTGTGGTGACTCCCAACCATAACATTATTTCCATTGCTACTTCATAACTGTAATTTTGCTAATGTTATGAATTGTAATGTAAATATCTGTTATGCAGGATGTATTTTCATTCACTGGACCAAATTTGACACAAATACCCGATACGACCCAATTTGAATACAGGCGGAGTTTGGGTGGGTTGATTTTGTCATTTGGGAGTTGTAGTTATTGGGATTTATAGTTAACCTACAACCAAAGAGCATTTTGAATTCTGCCAATGATGGAATTGAACTGAACTTGACACATAGAACTCCCATGACCAACCGAAAATACTGGAAGGGTCTGGTGGGCATTGACCTTGATTTTTGGAGTTGTAGTTCACCTACACCCAGAGAGCATGGTGGACTCAAACAATGATTGATTTGGACCAAACTTGGCACAAATACTTAATATGCCCAAATGCGAACACTGGTTGGGTTTGGGGAAAATAGACCTTGACATTTGGGAGTTGTAGTTGCTGGGATTTATAGTTCACCTACTGTCAAAGAGCATTTTGAACCTCACCGACGATAGAATTGAACCAAACTTGGTACACAGAACTCCCATGACCAACAGAAAATACTAAAAGGGTTTGGTTGGCATTGACCTTGAGTTTTGGAATTGTAGTTCACCTACACCAGTGAGCACTGATTGATGGATCTGGACCAAACTTGGCAGAAATACTCAATATGCCCAAATGTGAACACTGGTGGAGTTTGGAGAAATTAGACCTTGATATTTGGGAGTTGTAATTGCTGGGATTTATAGTTCACTTACAATGAAAGAGCATTTTGAATTCTGCCAGCGATGGAATTGAACCAAACTTGGCACACAGAACTCCCATGACCAAGAGAAAATACTGGAAGGGTTTTGGTGGCCACTGACCTTGAGTTTGGGAGTTGTAGTTCACCTACACCCAGTGAGCACTGATTGATGGATCTGGGCCAAACTTGGCACAAATACTCAATATGCCCAAATGTGAACATTGGTTTAGTTTGGGGGAAATAGACCTTGACATTTGGGAGTTGTAGTTGCTGGGATTTATAGTTCACCTACAATCAAACAGCATTTTGAACTCTGCCAATGTTGGAATTGAACCAAACTTGTCACACAGAACCCTCATGACCAACCAAAAATACTGGAAGGGTCTGGTGGGCATTGACCTTGAGTTTGGGAGTTGTAGTTCACATATATCCAGAGAGCACTGTGGACTCTGGACCAAACTTGGCATGAATACTCAATATGCCCAAATGTGAACAGTGGTTTAGTTTAGGGGGAAATAGACCTTGACATTTGGGAGTTGTAGTTGCTGGGATTTATAGTTCACCTACAATCAAAGAGCATTCTGAACCCCGCCAACTATAGGATTGGGACAAACTTCCCACATAGAACCACCATGATCAACAGAAAATATTGCGTTTCCTGGTGGTCATTGGTGACCCCCTCTGACACCCCCAGAGGCCCCGACCCCATGGTTGAGAAACCCTGCTCTAAACCTTCATCCTATTCATTCATAAAGATGTTGAATACTCTGGGAAAAGCCTCCGAGAGCTTCTCTTTCCAAGACAACCAAAGGACGCGCTTTTTTTATGGCTGAACAAAGCCCCCCCCCCCCCTCAGTTGTGGCTCTTACCCGGGGCTTCCTCCAGTTGGGCAGCTCCTCCTCCTCCTCCTCTTCTTGGCCTTGGAGATAGTTAAACCGAAGCGGGAAGTGGATCCTAGCAGCTGCGGCTCCTTCCCTGCGCCGTGGCCAAACTCCCCGGTGGTGGATTGCGCCTGGAAGCCGGTGCCAGCCCGCAGTCTCTGCTTTCCTTCCTTGGAGGCAGGTTGAAGGGAAGCTGCAGCACCTCTGCTCCCGAGGGGCGCTGCTGAGCCTCGCGGGGAAGGAAGGCAGCCGCTCTCCCTGCTCATTTGCCTGCCCAGAGCCAACACACAAGCCGAGAGGAGCCTTGGCCAGCTTGCGAAAAGAGGAGGCAGCGGCTACCAGCAAACGGGAGGAAGGAAGGAAGGAAGGCACACGTGGCTTTCCGCTCTGTGTGTGTGTGTGTGTGTGTTTGTGAATAGGGAGGGCTGGTGCCTACACGCTTGCCCACACACACGAAGTGGGAGGGAGAAGTGTCAGACTCCCGGCTGCTTTGAAGGTGCCCAAAGGAGGCATCGATCGATCGATTGATTGATTGATTGATTGACTAGCCGTCCCCTGCCACGCGTTGCTGTGGCCCACATGGGGGTTCTGTGTGGGAGGTTTGGCCCAGTTCTATTGTTGGTGGGATTCAGAATGCTCTGTGATCCCAGCAACTACAACTCCCAAATGTTAAGATTCTATTTTCCCCAAACTCCACCAGTGTTCACATTTGGGCATATTGAGTATTCGTTTGGTCCAGATCCATCATTGTTTGAGTCCACAGTGATCTCTGGATGTAGGTGAACGACAACTCCAAAACCAAAGGACACTGCCCACTAAACCCTTCCAGTATTTTCTGTTTGTCATGGGAGAACTGTGTGCCAACTTTGGTTCTATTCCATCGTTGGTGGGGTTCCGAATGCTATTTAATTGTAGGTGAACTATAAATCCCAGCAACTGCAACCCCCAAATGTCAAGATTATATTTTCCACAAACTCTACCATTGTTCACATTTGGGCATACTGAGTATTCGTGTAGAGTTTGGTCCAGTATGCGGATGACAACGTCGTCTGTGCGCATTCAGAAGATGATCTACAAGTAACTTTAAACACCTAGTGTGATGAGGCTGTGAGACATCAGCCTTTGTTTTGCACTGTTTTTAGCTTGCTAGTGTCTCACCAAATTACAAGTCCCATGGGTTGTTGTGAGTTTTCCGGGCTGTATGGCCATGTTCCAGAAGCATTCTCTCCTGTCGTTTCACCTGCATCTATGGCAGGCATCCTCAGAGGTTGTGGGGTCTGCTGGAAACTAAGAAAATGGGATTTATATATCTGTGGAATGTCCAGACTCTCGTCTGCTTGAGGTAGGTGTGAAACAGACAGTTCTTTCTCCCATCCTGGACAATCCACAGATATAAACCCCACTTGCCTAGTTTCCAACAGACCTCACAACCTCTTGAGGATGCCTGCCATAGATGTGGGCAAAACATGAGGAGAGAATGTTTCTGGAACATGGCCATACAGCCCAGAAAACTCATAAGCAAAGTTTGGCAGTAGAAAACTAAATATCTCATAAATTCCAACTCCCCTGATTCCGTAGCATTGAACCATGGCACTTAAAGTACAGGCACTCCCCGAGTTACAAACACCCGACTTACAAATGACTCTTAGTTAAGAACGGGGGTGAGACAACAGGAAGTGAGAGAAATCTACCCCTCGGAAGGGAAATTAACTCCTGAAAGAGTTATCATGGGGAAAAGATGTCTCCACCGAAGCTTTCTCACCAATCCTTGTTTCCAAAACAAGCCAAATTTTTTCAAAATCCAGTTGTCACAGGGACAGAAAATGAAGTGAAATCTTCTGAACAGGGGCACAGACAGCAAAACAAATACCATATGTATATGTGTGCCAATTATTAATATTTGGCTGGAGTTACACTTTAAAAAGTACCTATTCTGACTTACATACACATTTGCCTTAAGAACAAACCTAAAGAACCATGGGAGTTCATAACTTGGAGGCTTCCTGTAGTGTTAAACTGCACTAATTCTACAGTACTGATGCAACTAATGCATTGGTTCTCAATCTTTGCACCTCCAAGTGTTTTGGACTTCAGCTCCCACAGTTCCTAAAAGTTGGTAAGCTGGCTGGGATTTCTGGGAGTTGAAGTTCAAAACACTGGAGGTTCAAAGGTTGGAAATCACTGATCTAAAGAGAAGGCAACCCCTTTTTTTATTTTTTGTTAATGTTCCTGTTTCTTTAAGACCAAGTCAGACATATCAGCAAAAATCCTACTTTTGCCAATCAGTTCCTCCCTCTTTTCCCACTTTCAGGTTGAGAAATGCTTCAGCTGTCGAAACAAAACACCTGTTAATTTTTTTTCCAGGAACCTTGAAGTCAAGTAAAATAAACCCGATTGATGGCATCCTCATGGCAAAGCAGAAACCTTGTCTGGACCTGAGCCAGGGCTCAGTACTGGCATGTGTTTTCAAACCAGGGAGTTGTCAACAAATAAGTAAAAGAGTACCCCTGAGCACGTGCTGAATGCATTTGCCACACTTCTAAGAAAGCCCAGACATACCTGTTAGAACAGCGGTCAAGATTTACAGCCCAGAGGGCAGAGTTCCCAGCCTGGTTCAGTTTCGAAAGGAGGCAGAGTCATTGCAACATCTCTGCTTTCCAAACTTTAATTCCCTTACACAGCGTGAGCACTTTGCCAACAAATGAAAGAAAGAGCAGCATGCCTTAAAGTTCATAAGGTGACCTTAAGGAGGTCAAGGAATTCTCAGTCTCCCCGATCCCACAGGCTTGTTTTAAATCTGCCTGCCTTTGTTTCTTTACAAGACATTCTGTGTTTTAATTGTTGCTGGCACATCGAGATGAAGTAGATAACATTGCCTTGCTGGATGTTGAGGAAACCAACAAAACTCCTGTGTACACACAAAAGCTGGAAGAGATAAGCCAACTTTCCTCAACCAGTGCATTCCAGATGTTTTGGATAATTCTCACCCATCTAAGCCACCTGTGTGTGTGTGTTAGAAATTTTGGTGAGGGAGAAATTCCTTCATATTATTTAGTCGATCTTCCCTGAATATTCAGAATATGGTAAAGAATTATTCTATCCTTCCACAAGATGACATTGAATGTTTGCTTATTAATATGTATGTAAACTGCCCTGAGTCCCTTCGAGGAGAGAGAGCAGTCTAGAAATAAAGTATCATTCTTGTTATATATTATTATGGCATAATGTTAATTGTAATACATTGTCACTGAAATTTCTGAAATTATATTGTATTTTGACTACATCTGCCAGAAGAGTCATGATTTTCTGATAAACATTTGCAGACATTAGGAAGCAAATCTATATAGCAACATGGATGATAAACAGAACAGTTCTATACATGTATATTCAGAAGTGAACTCATAACTTCAACAGTCTTTACTTTCAGGTAAGATTGTGCAACCCTGTAATTTTTCTCTTGGAGTGCATGTGCACCATAGAATTAATGCAGTTTGACACCACTTTATCTGCCATGGCTCAATGCTGTGGAGTCCTGTGAGTTTTTGCAGTAGTGGCCAGTAATGTATTTAGAGCAGTGGTTCTCACCCCGTGGATCCCCAGATGTTTTGGTCTTCAACTCCCGGAAATCCTAATAGCTGGTAAACTGGCTGGGATTTCTGGGAATTGTAGGCCAAAACACCAGGTTGAGAACCACTGATTTAGAGGAACATTACAATTGGCTCTGCATATCCACATATTCTGTGCGCACAGATTCAACAATCCATGGCTTGAAAATATTCCACATACACAAGAAAAATACAAAAGTAAATCTTGATTTTTCCCATTTTATAGAAGGGATGCCATTTTCCTACACCATTGTGTATAATGGCTCTTGAGCATCCACAGATTTTGGAGGGGAGGAACCAAACCACAACAGAGACCAAGGGCCCATTGCATATAGAATACAATAGGTTATCCACTGGAGTTAGGAGCACAGAACCACTGTTAATTTTGGAGAAACCATGAATTAAAAAAAAAAAGGTCCTCAAGTTTTACTTCAGCAGAAGTTCATCGTAGAGTTGTTTTGAAGGTCCATCATAATCAAACTCGTAAGGAGCCCCCGGTGGCACAGTGGGTTAAACCCCTGTGCCGGCAGGACTGAAGACTGACAGGTCGCAGGTTCGAATCCAGGGAGAGGCAGATGAGTTCCCTCTATCAGCTCCAGCTCCTTATATGGGGACATGAGAGAAGCCTCCCACAAGGATGATAAAAACATCAAATCATCCGGGCATCCCTTGGGCAACGTCCTTGCGGACGGCCAATTCTCTCACACCAGAAGCGACTCAAGTCGCTCCTGACACGACAAAAAAAACCTCGTGAATAAACAAAGTCATAAAAGTTAAACCCGCAAATGTGAAAGGCCGACTGTACCATAACTATCAAATGGATAAGGAATTTGTGTACAGAATGTGTGTTGTGTATTGATACATGAACGTGTGTTTTTATTTGGAGAGAACAGAAATATCAGATGGCAGTCTTCTGCGAAATTCAATCAACCTCCTTCCGATGGGTTGCAGCAATGCTTAGCCTTTATAGTTCATGTGTCCCTCTGAATGTCACCATGGTTTGTATAATATATTCACCATAGCTTGTATAATATATTTGCATTGACTTGTAGCTGATGAAGAAACTGCAGCAAGAGCAGGCCCCAGTGCTGGCAAGCAGACAGGCCACTGCCTGGTAGCTGAAGGTGTATGCGAGGGATTTTATAAACATAGGCTCCTGCTGCTCATACCAGCTGCTCCTTGAGTGGGGAAGAAGGGAAGGGAGGGGATGTGAAAGTGGGTCAGGAATGTAACTAGACTCTATCCACCTCTCTGCTCTGTCTCAGACGACTCACAACACACACACACACACAGCACTGCCTTAGCGATGGAAGGCACGCACAACACCATTGATGTGCCCCAACCTACCGGCTGATGGTTACCAGGGGATGTGTGTTCCCCGTGACCCTCAGAGAAGGGGAGGGGTGTGGTTGCCTTGGCAATCCAGTTTAGCTTGGATGCAATGATGCAGTAAATATCCCTAGGTGAGCTTTTCTGAATGGAGGAGGAGGAAGTTGAGGGTGGTACGGTCTCAAAGCAACATAGACCTTTGGATGCAAGCTCAATTCTTCCTTGGAGCTTTCCCCAATTTAGTTTTTTTTTTTTTTTGTATGAACCACTTTCCTGCCCTTTTTGGATTCACTTGGAACATAATTTGCAGAAACGAAGGCACTGTTTTCTTATGCCCTGTAGACACACCCTAGGAGTTGGATGATTGAACACATTACAGTTCTGGCCCTTGAGCATTTCTTGAAAAGCTGGTTAGACAAACCACTCATATCAGTTAAAAGAAAAAACAAAGCAGAATAATACAGTTGGAAAGTCTTTCTCTGTGTATTGTCAAAGGCTTTCATGGCTGGAATCACTGGATTGTTGTAAGTTTTTGGGGCTATATGGCCAGGTTCTAGAAGCATTCTCTCCTGACATTTTGTCTGCATCTATGGCAAGCATCCTCAGAGGTTGTGAGGTCACAACCTCTGAGGATGCTTGCCATAGATGCAGGCAAAATGTCAGGAGAGAGTGCTTCTAGAACCTGGCCATATAACCCCAAAAACCTACAACAACCCAGTCTTTCTCTAGTTTAATGATGGTGTCTTTTGAGGTTTGTCTGATATATTCTCAGGTTAATGGCAAATGCACTCGAATTGGAGATACCCAGGTGAAAATCCTCAGGTGATAATTGACAGTTCAGTCCTATATATATTTGACTTACGAAGAAAATCCTATTATTTTAAGTGAAAAGTGGGTAAGATTATAACCTGTGCAATTGTGTTCTTTTCTCAGCTTAGCCCACCTTATTGTAAGGAGTAAAGTGGAATCTTATGAGGATTGACCAACATTTCTTGTAACCCTTTCATACTCTGCAGTTATAGCACTAAATTATGGATTTTTAAGTATGGACATGTATTGGTTTTATATGTTCTTTCGTGTATTTTTATCTGGTTTATGTGTGTCATTGTATATATTTTAATCATGGTCCTTAGGGAGAGGCAGGTGAGAAATTATTGTTATCATCACTTTTCTGATGCTCTATTGAACAGCAGTTGGAGAGCAGCAGAAAAATCCAGACTGAACCCATTTCCAACACAGAACTTGGATGTAACAAACAGCCTGCCCCTCTGCATTTTTGCACAGTTACTTAAGCAACACAAACCAAAAAATGTCAATAATAGAAACACTGGGAAATGGAGGAGTTGTGTAGTGAATGGAGAGGGAGCAAGCACTCCTTTTGAGGGTAAAGTTAGGATAACACCACTTGCTCTCTCTCTTCAGTAATGGCTCCCTTGGTCATCTGGCCCTGTAGTTATGGTTCATGGAAGCTGTAGGAAAAAAATATATCCAGAAGGCTACAACTACCCAAAGCTACCTTCAAGGACTACCAAATTTATTTTGGCATAAGCTTTCTTGACCAATAGACTACTTCTGTTTTGTAAAATGGCCTCTGTTAACAATGTAAATTGTCACTACTCTTTTTGCATACTGTTTTCCTCTTATTTCATTGTTGACACAACATACAAATACAGTGAGCCATTGGTATCCACTGGGGGTTGATTCCAGGACCTCTAGTGATTACCGGAATCCAAATGGTGTAGAATACAATAGCAGAGTAAAACGATGACCCTTCAATAAAATGCCTACTTTGCTCCTACTTAAAGATTAATTATATTACCCCATTTTATGTGGCTGTTATACCTTTCCACCATGGCACAGTTTTTTTTAAAAGAAAAAGTGGGATTGCATGTTGCTGTGAGGCAAGAGGTTATGTTGATGGTAGTAGTGTTACAATCAGGGTCTCCCATGTTTGTCAGGCTATTGCTAAATGTGCCAAACTGCTATCAGGCCACAGCAGTAGTGGGGTGGCAGGAGAACATAATGGAGGATCTTTTGAACACAATGAGAAGGCAATAGTAAACCACTTCTGAAGCCTTCTGTCTTGACATTCCTAAGATGAGGCAATCCAAAATGAAACAAGAGATAGTGCCAGAAGATGAGATACCTAGGTTATGAGACTCTCAGACTGATACATACAGATTGGATGAGCTATTGGGGAAGAGAAGATGACAAGTATGAGTAGCATTGTGGCTAATGATGCAACTGGACTCAAGCTGTTGACATGTTTAGAGTTTGAAATGAAAATCCCAACATATTGTAGGAACATGGAATGTGAGATGGATGACTCTGGAGAAGGTGGACATTGTAAATCAAGAATTACCATGCAGGTGAACAAAAATGGTAGGGATTGGGACAGCTTGATTCATAACGTACATTCAGGAAATGGAAATCCCATTTCTTCTTAAAGAACTGGGATGCCATTAATGTTGAGGAGAAATGTAGCAAAAGCAGTCAAGGGATATATCGAACAATATCCCTGAAGCTTCAGGGAAAAATATAACCATAGTCCAAGTTTATGCTCAGACCACAGAGTTCCAAAGGGTTGGGGTGGCCATCAAAAAGGCCCTCTCTCTCGTCGTCTCCAACCGCATTTTCGATGGTGGTGGCAGCGAGAGAAGGGCCTCTCCAAAAGATCTTAACCCTCTGGCATTTGGTATGAGTAGATGCCTAATTGACAAATGAATTAATTTTGTTTACCTTTCTAAGCTGTGGCACCAAATATCAGGACTTCATATACCACCTGGGAAGTTGTTTGTGAATCAACTGTTTCAAAAGCAATTAACACTGTGGCATTGCAAATACATGTATTTATGATATTAGGGCCCTGTGCTCAATATACCACAAGTCATGTGAACTAGTTTGAGATGCAATAGCTCTGTCTCCTACATCATGGTTAGGTAATTTATTGCCTTTCTGATAGGATGGACTACAATTCCCATCATCCAGGAAGCATGGAAAGTACTCCTGAATATCTGGAGGGCACCAGGTTGCATGCCTTTCCACCATCTTTGTCAAAAAGCCATCTAGGATATGCCATGATCCTTGAACAAACCTAAAAGAGATAATTACTGTTGCATCTGAAAACTTCTTCCCCCCCCTCCAAAAAAAACAAAAACAAATAAAAAAACCTTTTCTAATGTTAAGCTTCCTATGTTTAGGCTGTGGACTGTAAAAAGTTGGAATCAAATTCATTCAGATTCTTGAAACAGAGAATCATAGAGTTGGAAAAGACATCATGGGCCATCCAGTCCAACCCCCTGCCAAGAAGCAGGAAAACTATATTCAAAGCACCCCCGACAGATGGCCATCTAGTCTCTGTTTAAAAGCCTCCAAAGAAGGAGCCTCTACCACACTCTGGGGTAGAAAGTTTCACTGCTGAACAGCTCTCACAATCAGGAAGTTCTTCCTAATGTTCAAATGGAATCTCCTTTCTTGCAGTTTGAAGCCATTGTTCAGCATCCTAGTCTCTAGGGCAGCAGAAAACAAGCTTGCTCCCTCCTCCCTATGACTTCCTCTCATGTATTTACACATGGCCATCATCTCTCCTCTCAGTCTTCTCTTCTTCAGGCTAAACATGCCCAGCTCTAAGCAACTACTTATAGGACTTGTTCTCCAGAGCCTTGATCATTTTGGTCACCCTCCTCTGGACACATTCCAGCTTGTCAACATCTCTTTTCAATTGTAGTTCTCATAATTGCACACAATATTCCAGGTGTGGTCTAACCAAGGCAGAATAGAGGGGTAGCATGACTTCCCTGGATCTAGGCACTAGACTCCTGTTGATGCAGGCCAAAATCCCCTTGGCTTTTTTTGCTGCCACATCACATTATTGGCTCATGTTTAACTTGTTGTTCATGAGGACTCCAAGTTTTTCACACGTACTGCTCTCAAGCCACATGTGTGTCTTTTCACTATTCCATTTCTACTCCAGAAGTCCATTGGAGCCAAATCCATTGGAATCTGTTGAGACTGGAACAAATTGACTGCAATGCCTCAGCAGTATCACCAAACATGTTGTCCCAATTGTCCAAAATCAGATTAAAATGTGGATGATTTTAATCCATTTTACATTCGGAAACTCAAGTGGTTTCTTCCCGGCTCTGTCTGCTCTCATCATAAAACAGACTGATTCTTATTTGGGACAGTGTTGTTTTCCTGGCAAAGGCCTTCTCGAATTTCCTGGCTGCTACTAGAACGGGTATATGGTGTTGTAAGAGCTGCATTTCCAAACTGTGTTCTGCAGGCCTTTTGAGCAACTCTTCCCTGGATGGCCCAATGTGTAGCATAGCCCAAACAGTTCATTCATGGGGGTGGGATGGGGGCTAGAAAAGTTTTACTCTTCACCAGACCCCAAAGTTATTTAATTCCTTATTCATACCGGATGAATAGCTTAATCCCACAAACATATTTGCTTACAAGTAATCTCCATTGTACTCTTTGGTCCTTCAGCTCAGATAAGTGTGCCTAGGATTGCAGTCCAAATTGTACAAATAAGTTGAAATAATAAGCAGCTTGAGCCCACCTTTACAAGAAATGTAGTTAGGGGGTATCAGCTTTATTATTATTTAATTATACCAAACCATAAAGAATTTTCTAAATGTACAAAAATAGTCAAATGAAGAAAAGCGAAGAAGTGGCTGTGATATTTCTACTTTTGCCTCAAAGCATCAATCTGAGCTTTTGCTTCTGGTGTTCAAACAGGCTAACACAATATCAAAGATGCTTGTGGCTTTAGATTCAATCATTCCTGGTACTGGCAGAACAGGTTTAAGATACACATTGGAAGGATGTGACACTGGTCCAAATAACAGCTTGCAGACTTTGTGGAGAATGTCTAATTTCATCAAAATGTGTGTTCATAAGCAAAACTGCAAATGCGCCACTATCTCATGTTTGAACTTCACTTGCATAGAAAATCAAAGGAAATTATTTTGTTCCTCTACTTTTCCAGAATCATTTAAATGAACTTTATGCTTATCAGTTCAGAAAAGATTAGTTTAAACCAGTCAGACTGCTTTTTCCATCACACCTTTTTGCTAGAGGGTTTTACGAAAAGACTGTTGGAACAACACTGAGTGCGGAAGCTCTGAAATGGAAAATTCAAAATAAAAATATTAACCAAGACTGTTTTCTCAAGCAGTTGATCGCTTTGGTACTCCCATTAAACAGATTTAATTATGCTTTAGAAAATACCTTAAAGAAGAGGGTTCCTCACATCTCAAAATATTTCATTTGTGCAGGTGAGGACTTGGTGGATTGAAACGATGATTAAAGCGTTCTTTAATGGTGAAATTATGTTTGCCTTTTTCAAGGTCCCAATTCAGAATAGGCAAAGAATCAGATTTTTAAACTGGACAAATTATTTTGTTCACAGAGCTAAATCCAGTTGTCAATCCTAACTAGAGTATACCCACTGTATCCATGAGATTAATAGAATCATAGAGTTGGAAGAGACCTCATGGGTCATCCAGTCCAACCCCAAGAAGCAGAAAAATTGCAAAGCATCCCAACAGATGGCCATCCAGCCTCTGTTTAAAATCCTCCAAAGAAGAAGAGTCCACCACACTCTGGGGCAGAGAGTTCCCGCTGAACAGATTGCCTCAAGTGAATGTATGTTCTAGTTGCTTTGAGTTTTCAGGGATGAATGACCATGTTCCAGAAGCATTCTCTCCTGACTTTTTACCCACATCTACAGCAGGCATTCTCAGAGGTTGTGAGGTCTGTTGGAAACTAGGCAAGTGAAGTTCATATATTTGTGGAATGTCCAGGGTGGGAGAATGTATGTTTGTTTTATTAATTCAGTTAGTCTACTCTATCTAGGTAAACTATGATACATCGGATGGGCCTCTAGTGGCAGGTAACATACATCTTCCACATGTAACCATTAATGCCATGCTTTGACTGTCAGAACCATGTGGCTCACACGTTCTTCATCCTTCATTTCCCGGTTCAGCAAAATCATAGTTTGTTTGGGATTTTGTTTTGTTTTGGAAGCTATAATCTGTACTTCTAAAAGCAGTGGCAAAATGGTATTTCTTGAGAACAGTATTGGTGCATTGAATGAGAGGACTGCCGTATGTGGTAGACATTGATGGCAGGATGGGTGGGTAGCTACAATGTGTGGATTCAATAACCATTCCTCTGCACCACACAATGTCCTACATACTATTATTCCTGGCTACAGGATACACTGAAGAAATAAGGTTTGTTTACATGCTGACTTACAATTCAACAATTGGTAGACTCCAACCAGATTCTAGCCACTGCATTCTGGCTTCCTATCATAGCCTCAGGTATATTGGAAGAATGCTGTCCCATCAACAGTGTTGGAGTAAAATTGAATGCTTGTGTTTGTGGAATGGGGAGTGACCACTTTTTGTCCTTTGCCTCAGAAACCAAACTGTCTTGGAATGGCCCTGAAGTTGTCTTCCCATTCCCTTTGAAGAGGACCTTCTTTTCAATAGATGTAACACTGGACAAATCTGAAACAACAGCAACAATAAATACCCCTCTTTCTTTCCCCTTTTCTAGATGAAATTACTGGACAACTGACTGAGAAGCTGAACCCAAGCCCCCAATGGCACACTGGGTGAGACCCTTGTGCCAGCAGGATTGCTGACCGATAGGTCAGAGGTTCAGATCTGGGGAGAGCGGGTTGAGCTCCCTCTGTCAGCTCCAGCTTTCCATGCGGGGACATAAGAGAGGCCTCCTACAAAGATGTTAAAACATCAAAACAACGTCCTGGGCAATGTTCTTGCAGACGACCAATCTCTCACAGAAGAAGTGACTTGCAGTTTCTCAAGTCGCTACTGACACACACAAAAACCTTAACCCAGTAGTCACAGAGTAACCATAGTAGGAACGAGCCTATGTACACCAGTTTTGAGCTCTTAGAGGGAAAGTTGCAGTAGAAGAATACGATTGCTCAAGACTGTGTATGCCAATAAAATTGCATGCAGTTAAGCACAGCAAGATAGAACTAATCAACCAGATTTATGCCTTAAGGCAAAAAACAATCACTTTAGGAGACAGAAATATCTTTTACCTCCCTATAAATGTTTTTATTGAAAATTTGATGATGTGCACCATGAACTCAGCTTTAAAGTAGCAGAATCATAGAGCTGGAATCTAAAGAGCCATCTAGTTAAACCCTCTACCACAACTAAAGCACTCCTAAAGGATACCCACCCAACCTCTTTTAAAGACTTCCAAAGAAGAAGAGTATACCATCCTCCTACTGAAAAATTCTAAGAGGAAAAAAAATTCCTGATTGCAGTTTGTTTTGTTCTGCAGCTATTGTTGCATTTTATTGATATTAACCAGTAATGTTAATATTAACCAGTTATGTTAGTTGTTACTCCTTTGTCTTATTGTCTTTCTACATTTTGTATTTTGTGTGTGTGTGTGTGCACCTTGAGTACTTGTGAGCCGTCCCAAGCTAATAAATTATTATTATTATTATTATTATTATTATTATTATTATTATTATTATTATTATTTAGGGGAAATCACTTGTTGAACCTTTTGGTTTGTATCCTAGCATCTCTAGCAGTAGAAACCAAGCTCCTGCCATCTTCTACATGACATTCCTTCAGATAGTCATAGTGATACCTCTGTCTTCTCTTCTCCAAATCAGCATGTACAGCTCCCTAAATTATTTGTCATGGAGCATTCATTCATTGGAGCCCCCAGTGGCGCAGTGGATTAAACCCTTGTGCTGGCTGGACTGAAGACCGACAGGTCGCAAGTTCGAATCTGAGGAGAGCATGGATGAGCTCCCTCTGTCAGCTCCAGCTCCCCATGCGGGGACATGAGAGAAGCCTCCCACAAGATGGTAAAACATCAAAACATCTGGTGTCCCCTGGGCAACGTCCTTGCAGATGGCCAATTCTCCTACCCCAGAAGCTTGTAGTTTCTCAAGTCGCTCATGGCATGAAAAAAAATCATTCATTCAATTAATTAATCTATATCCGGCCTTTCCCTTTACACCAGTGGTTCCCAACCTGTGGTCCATCGACCACCAGTGGGTCGCAAGAATGAAAATATAGTTCACTACCTCACCATTGCCTCGAAACCATGCAGCAATGAAAGTGACTCGTCTCGTGAAACCCGAGGGAACGGGGATGTTGGGAGGGGAGAGGCTGACTACCCATAAAAGATTACTACTACCACATCTGCTCTAGATTATTAAATATGGCTTTCTGTGGGTGAGCAGAAGGTGACTACTGGATGTCATATGTTCTATATGAGAAACTAGAGCTGATGATGTCTATCCAATGAAAATTTCTGAATCAGCAACCCAAATAACCAAACCAAAAATAAAATTGACCAAAAACTGATTCGTAACCCTTTAGGAACTAATGTTGGAAAGTAGTTTCTGGTAAAAAGAGAGAAAAAAAGGCTGGGAACCACTGCCTTACAGAGTTTCCTGAGATTGAACACAGCCAGTTTTAAAAAGTCACATGGTCCAGTTTAAAACAATTATTCATACTAAAGGCATGGTTCCCAGGCCTCTGATGGCTTTGCTTACCACTTGACAGTTTTCTTCTGGAATTGTGGAGCCCAGAATTGGGCACAGTACTGCTGGTGAGGTTTAACAAAAGAAAAATGGAGTGGAGTGGTTGTACTACTTCCCTTGATGTGAACATTACAATCCTCTTGATGCAGCCTACAATTGCAGTGGCTTTATATGCTGCTGCTTTTTAAAGGTAAACCTAACAAACAGAAAAGCAATTTTCAAACCCTTGTGGTTGCTTCCACTTCTAAGATTCTGTGATTCTAAAAAGCAAAGAAAAAAATCAGAGATAATTTATCTTTTTGTCGCTTCCCTCTAAATATTTTTGTTGTGATTCCAAAGGATGTGAGAAAGGGCTCTATGTACACTCGATGGGATCCAGCCCGCACAAGGTAACTGAACAGGTAATTCTAAGTCATATTTAACAACAATATCATTCTTCCAATCTGGCTGCAAACATGAAGATTAGGGGCTAAAGTGAGTAAAGTAAGTATGCACCACAAATCCACTAGGAACAGGGAACCTCTTGGCCTATTTTTTCTCATGACACCATTATTTGGTGTTTCCAAGCTTGGGGATGTTTTGTTCCCCATTCAGAATGGTTGAAATGCCTCTCCAAAGCTTTGTTTGCTGGTTGTAAACCCTGTAAGGTAAAATATGCTGGCATTTTGGTCCTACCCTATTGCCACACCCAACATAGGAATGTGGTCCTGAGAATTTATCTGAAATTGAATTCAGCCCTTAGGCTGAAAGAAGTTCCCCACCACTGAGCTAGTGAGAGGTGTGTATGTGCTGACACACCAGATTCCACAGTCAAGACAGGCGCTTGAACAGCAGATGGATACTTGTCCTAATCTGCAGGGAAGAACAGAAAATGCAAAGCCCTGAGAGATGAATGCAGCATCTTAGTTTTGGAAACTCTACATTCTGCATCCTTTGCAACTTCTCAAAAAACAAGGAGACATACATAGAGATTTGTGTTCTTCCATGTAAGCTTTCAGTTTGTGTTTATTCAAACTATGACCCATTGAACCAAATGCAACCTACCAACAAAGTGAAGCAGCCCAACATGAGCTGAGTTCAGTGAGATTCTAAGGTTTTGTTTTGTTTTGTTTTGCTTGTCTGGGACTGCAAAAAGCAGGACATGTGTAAATCATCTGGTGGAACACAGAAAATTGCTCCCTTTCCTTTTGTAGGTTACAAGTTGCGTATTATTGTCCTATCTGGATCATGGCAAATATATGAACTAAATCAAAAGCCTGGTGTTTATGAATATGTTATAATAATAATGATGATAATAATAATAATAACTTTATTTTTACACCCTGACTCCGTCTCCCCAAAGGGACTCGGGGTGGCTTACAAAGTACATGCCCCACAAAACAGGTTAGAATAAGCATCGAAAAACAAGCATTATCAAACATGAATAAACATAAAATCAAACAACATTATAAAAAATATTAAAAACTCTTGTTGGGAATATTTCAACCATCTGTTGTTGCAATACTCTAGGAGGGATCTGAGATTTTTAGCAAAAATGACAATGACACATTTTAAATATTTTAATTTAGACCACTCTAGTGTTTTTCAACTGTTTTCCCATATGACATAGACCAATCCTCAACAGGTTTGCTTAGAAGTCAGTCTAGTGCAGTCCAATTCTAAACATATTTATTCATGGGATTAAATCGAATGTTCATCATACTTGGAGCAGCCCACTGAAATAAATTGGACTTGAGTAAGCCATGGCTAACTAACTTTCCATTCATTTCAATGGGATATATATTAAGCAAGACTAACTTTGGATTTAATTCATTACTCCCACCAATTGGAGTAAGATTTATTACCTAGAGAGGATTGGTTTGGGGTTTTAGCATTTGTTTTACAAGTATCCGCGATTTTCTGGTCTTACATAACAGTATTTATACTTTTTTAAAGAAATAGTTACTCATCCAAAATGGTTCATATCTATATAAGATTTAAACTTGTAGATAACTGGTATCTGGGCATTAACATCAATATATCAAATGGGCTAGGTCTCTTCGAGAGGTTGAACTAAATGGACTTCTGATCAAGATAATGTTTTTGTGGACTGCAGTTGTATGGATCTGGATTATGACTTTTTAACCGGTGAATTGTTTTAATTGATTGTTTATAATTGTTTTAACTGTATAATTGTATTTATTATTTTTAATTGTATTGTGTTGGCATCTAATGGTTGCCTGCTGTAAGCCATCCTGAGTCTGTCTTCGGAGGTTGAGAAGGACAGGATATAAATGCTTGAAATAAATAAATAAATATGTTTTGATAGTCCTGTATTAGAATTTAGTTCTATGGATTTTCATCATGTTTGTAATTTTACTTAAGACAGGTTGCTTTCTTTTTTAATATCTTGCTGCCCTCCTAGGTTATCATGTTGTCTTGCCTCCAAGAAGACCACCAACAGCAGTGTCTGCAGATTCTTGAGGATGAATAAGGATGGTGGGTACGTTCTATAGCACTTTTATTTGTTCCACTCCAGTTAGAATATTGCACGGACTGTGGCAAATAGAGTATTTGCACGAGAGGAAGCATTCCTTGTTTCTCATTAATGCCATCTCCCTTCCCTTCAGGGAAAAAAAAAAACTTTTTGTGCTTTTAGGCTCTGTCTTTTAAAGTTAGCATTAGGACAAGAGGGGTACAGAAGTATATGCATGGAAAAGATTCAATGCTAGTGTCACTAGGAGTGATGTGGAGAAAAATTAGGAAGGAAAAATAATAGGGGGAAGGAAGGAAGGATAGAGAAGGGATGGAAAGGAAGGAAGGAAGGAAGACAGATACACAGAAAGAAAGAAAGAAAGAAAGAAAGAAAGAAAGAAAGAAAGAAAGAAAGAAAGAAAGAAAGAAAGAAAACCTCTAATTAAAAACTGCCATTGGCACAACAGATATACAGTGGTCTGTGGCATGTGTTTCCACATAACTTGCACTTTATCCCTCAGGTGAGGACCAGATGCAAAGTGAGAACAGGAAAGATAGGACAAGGAAAAGAGAAAAACGCAAATAAGACATAACAATAGGTATGCTCTATGGTAGCCATCACATTTACCAGACGTTTCCTGTTTCCTGATTTCCTCTTAAATAGTCCTAGGAGAGTGCACAGATGTGGTCCGATCAGCCAATCAGACACCAGGAAAAACTTCTGCACAGCAGCTTGTTCCAAGCTAGTTCTAGTTCACAGAGTCTGTTGACAGTTCACAGTGGTGATACAGTCAGAACAACTGACCCAGGACGTTTTAGTTCTGGGGGTTTAAAAGATATTAATTATATTCTAAGAACTTACCCTATTCTATGTTCTTCCTGATCTGTTCAGGTTAAAGATATTTTTACTGAAACATATTTGCATGCTTATTTGTTGATGGCATCTAAATGTAAAAAAGAAAGAAAGAAAATGACCAAGGGAATGCAATTTTGGGACTTTTAGCTATTGCTGGGATATTGTTTTGCTCATCTTCTATAGATCTATTTTTGGTAGAGAAGGTAAAAAGGAAACACAGGATACATCTACACTGTAGAATTAATGCAGTTTGATACCACTTTAAGTGCCACGGTGCATTGTTATGGAATCCTGGGAGTTGCGATTTTGCAAGGTCTTTAGCCTTCTCTGCCAACTAGTGTTATGACCACTTCACAAGATACTTTCGGGCCATGTCTTTGTGCCAGCAATCATCGGTAAAAGGGAAGGTGCGTGGGGCAGCTTGTGGCACCTCACGCGCCCTCCCTCCCCCCCATATCACACAGAGGGATGGGAGTGGGTACTAAGGCACCCATTGGCACCCTTTACCTCCTTTGGGAAACATCCTTTACCTCCTTTGGGGAGGAAAATGCAGGTAGCTCCGACCAAACAACACTTTCCTCCCTGTGGTGGAGGACAAAGCATCACTTGGAACTTTGCCTCCACTTTGGGAGGAAAGTGGTGGGGCCTGTTGGGGCACGGCAGGCCCTGTCCAAATCACAAAGTAAAGTGGCAAAACAGGGCATTTTTTCCCCATGTGAAGAGGTCTTCAATGCCTCGCCAATCTGCAGATCCCATGATTTCATGGCATTGAGCATGACACTTCAAGTGGTGACAAACTGCATTAATTCTATAGCTAAAATGCACCCTAGACACCAAAGCAAAATGCGTCAAGAGGGCTAGGTCATTTAAAGTTTTGAGGATTGAAAAAAACAACAACCCAAGTTATCTTGCTAGAATGTACTTTACTGAAATAAACACTTTTATGAGAAAGGTATTCTCCCACACTGCAGACTATGGTAATTCATACTGACACGTAAACATTTATATTCATTATATGGGATGCACTTACACCATCCTATTTTGAGGGCGAGCTGTACTTTGCTTCCACATTAACAGTAAACTATTATTGATTAAAATGTTTATATCCAACAGATCTCAGTGCAGTTTACAATAAAATCAATTTAAAACATAATAATTTTAAAAGAGCAAAATATATTAAATAGTTTATCAATTAAAAACTATATAACACAACTCCAGGTAAAACAGCGTAAAATGGTGTAATTGTAGCACATGGACACCTGGTTTTTGATGCAAGGAGAGAATATTCCACTGCTGAGCTGCAACCACAGAAAACGCCCTGCCCCTTATCTTTCCAGTGGTCTGGCCCATTGGTTTCTTAATGCTCCCTCTGGCCCCATCCTTCTTTTCAAGCCTTCCTTTCTCAAGAGGAACCTTCCAGTCACTGCTGCTTAATTGTTGGCACACACTGCTAATTTCGTTCAAGAAAATAATGTTCTTAAAGCAGGGAGCTACGATTAATCTTTATCCTTGTTCAAGGAAGACATGACAAGAGACCGCCTAATAATTAGGATCTTATCAGTTTTTAGTGTGCTAGGAGGAGGAAATACACCAGGAAATGAATAGAAATTGAATATGTCTATGTATCAGTGTTATATTTTTTATTTTGTCCTTCCTTAATGGAAAGTACCGGTGGGTGTATCATTCCACTCACAAATTGCATTATGCCATTATTAAGGCTTCACTTAAAACACCACACACACATTTGTTTCAGCAGCTCTGCGAAATATGTATTTAGTACATTAAGAAAAAAATCCCTTTCTTTCAAAGATATCACAGTGGTGTGTATCAGGGAGTAGGAAATTGATGGTGCTCCAGATGTTGTCAGGATCTCAACTCCCTTCAGCTAAAGTCCGTATGGCCTTAGGGGAGACATGAAAAGAGCCTCCTCGAACACTGAGTAAATACAGCCAGGCGTCCCCCGGGGAATGTTTCTTGTAAACGGCTAATCTTTACAATCCCAAAGCATTGTTTTTTATGCAATGCTTTGGACACGAAAAAAGCTATTTATTTATTTATTTATGACATTTCTATCCTGCCCTTCTCACTCTGGAGGGGACTCGTGGCCTCTGGTTAGGTATGATAGAAGCCAAAATATTATTTAAATATAACAACATCTGGAGCATCATGGATTCTCCATTCTGGTATACAGTTCTTCTCATATTATTAGCCAGTGTTGATACAGTGGACACTTTCACGCACTATATAATTATAGGGCTATGATTCCAAATTACCTGCTATGGCCCCATTCTAGGGAATCCTGGTATTGGCAGTTTAGAGAAGGGTGTTTAGAATTAATTGTCAGCTAGACAACCCTTCTAGGATCTCACAAAACTACAAACTCCAAGATTCTGCAAGGGAGTTAAAGTGGAACTATAGTGCTAGAATTGTGTAATGTAATGTGAAAAAGCCATATGAAAGAACTACTAGGGCCCTGTCTACAGTTAATAGCAAACTGCTCCAGAGCTGTCCCTGGATGCAGCATAGGGAATCCAAATCTACTGTATGGGAAGTGCTCCAAAGCCATTTAGGAGCCCACATGGCCAGCTGGGCCAACAGCATATCAGCACTGTACCCCACATGTCAAGAAACAGTGGGATCACTCAAGGGCTTCCAAGAAAGTACATAAATTCCAGTTCTTTTTGTTTCAGATTAGTAGCAGAAAGCAGCTCTTCTGCTATGAAACCAGCTGTATACCATTCAGACACTTCACAGCAGTTGCACAGCAGTTGCAAGGTAAATCTATTTTATTCGGCCCATGTAGACAGAGCCGAACTCAATATCATCCAGTGAGTCTACATCAGTGGTTCTCAAACTGTGGGTCCCCAGGTGTTTTGGCCTTCAACTCCCAGAAATCCCAACACCTGGTAAAATGGCTGGGATTTCTGGGAGTTGTAGACCAAAACATCTGGGGACCCACAGGTTGAGAACCACTGGTCTACATGGATGATGGTCATTATTCAGATTCAGGTCTCCTTGCCCCAGCACTTTAATTCTGCAATCCTCATATGGCTCTTCTCTAGACAGTAACCAAAATGTATACAAATTGAGTATCCCTTATACAAAATACTTGGAAGCAGAAGTGTTTTAAATTTCAGATTTTTTCTTACCCCAGATTTTGGAATACCTGTATTTGCATATACGTGCATAATGAGGTATCTTTGAGATAGGACCCAAGTCTAAACATGAAATTAATTTTTGTTTCATGTGCTTCAGATACATAGCATGAAGATATTTTTATGCATAATATTTTTTATGTTTTTGTACATGAATCCAAATCTACTGTATGGGAAGTGCTCCAAAGCCATTTAGGAGCCCACATGGCCAGCTGGGCCAACAGCATATCAGCACTGTACCCCACATGTCAAGAAACAGTGGGATCACTCAAGGGCTTCCCTGGTCAAGTGGTCCCTGGTCCAAAAAAGTTTGGGAGCCACTGTTTTAGATACTTGGCCTTTTCTTCAGTTTTCAGACATCACCTCTTTAAATGTGTGCTCGGAGTAGTACCAACCTGAAATCATACCATCTTGGTTGAGCAACGTAAGTCGAGAATCTGAGCACCTTAACATCTGGAGGCATAAATGACTCATTTTTGGAAGACTTGATGGCAGACTTTTGGCTATTCTTTTTTCACTTTTAGAAGGTATTATTGCCTTCTTACATGTTAGTGAATTAGAGTTTTGATCTGAGTACAATGATGTAGTGGTTTGAGCATGAGTATGACTTGGGAGAACAGGGTTCAATTCTCCACTAAGCCCTGGAAACCTATCTAGGAGACTCTGATCTACCAAGCAAGCACAAAAAAATACTTTCTCCCAATATGTGAAGTCAAAGGTTACATTCCTTGTCCATCATTCATAGATATTAACTATGCACCAAATGCCTTTTATTTGTCTAAGTATTTTTTCATCTAATCTAATTTCACCTAATGTTGCTGTCAGTCACACTGGAAACATGCTGTCTTTAAAGACAAGAAATCAATCAATAAAACAAACTACATTTATCTCTGCTCTCTTTTTACCTTTGTTTCTTCAGATTTGCTGCTTTCACTTAGTGTGTGCATATGGGCTTTGTCATCATTTTTGAACATTTTCCTGGGAATTTATCTGAGTTAGTAGAATAGAAATCTTCACAATAAACAGACATTTTTATTTTACAAGGTACAAGTAGTCCTGAAAGACATGTAAGCATATTATCTTTGCCTGTTTGAGGCACATTATAAAAATGGCAAAAGAGGGGATATATTTATCACTCCTTTTAGATAGGGGTTGGGCAGCTTGACCTCCAAGACCCCACTAACTTTATGATCCTCTTAGCTATGTGGTCTATCTGAAAAAGAAAACAAGACAGACAACCTTGGGAGAAAAATAAATAGTGTGCTATACTGGAGACATGAGCCTGCCTAAATACCCGGTTTGATTTTGGAAGCTAAGCAGGTCAGATCTGGTTGGTTTTTGGATGGGAGACCAACTATGAATATCAATGTTATGGGATATATTTCAGAAACTGGGCCTGAGAAAAGCACCTCTGAGTATCTTGCCCAAGAAAACCCTACGAAATGTATGGGATCACCATAAAGTGACAAGCCACTTGAAGGTACATACACTATAAAAACATGAAGACACTGGTAAGGGAAAATTAGGTTCAATTTCTTTTTAGCCTTGGTGGTCACTGAATAATCCTCTGTACTTAATCTACCTCACAGGATCAAAGAGCACATCTTCACTGTAGTATTAAAGCAGTTTGGCACTACATTAACTGCCATGGCTGAATCCAATGGATTTTTGGGATCTGTAGTTTGGTGAGGCACCAGCACACTTTGGCACAGAAGGGTTTCATCAGATGCACAAACTGATTCCTAAGCTGGCACATCACAATGCATCTTTGGGAATTAGAAGGGAAAGGAATATAATCAATGTTATCAGTGGCAACTGAAATGCCAGAAAAATTCACATTGTTCTAACAATGTCTACAAGAGATCCTTGCATAGATGAGATGAGTTCGTGAACACATGTGATAAAATTTCTTTGAGACAAGAGTTGATGCTCCCGATAAGACCTTCTTGGAGTACTCAGAGGCTTTTGTTCAGTAATGATGACATCAAGGGCTATTGATTTCTAGCTTTCCCTAAGTACAAAGAAAATTTCCCCGAGATTTCCTAAAGGTTTTGAAAAACAGCTGTCATTGGAGTGTAGCTAGGAAAGAATCTGACTACATACATTAGGAAAAAATCAAGTTCAGGCATCACAAATGAATAAATTGTTAGAGTGAAAGAGGAATACAAGCCTCCTCTGTTTTTCACAAAATAACAGACAAAAGTACCCTACTCCAGTACCGTACCAGCCAAAAGTTTTGATTTTGCATATCTGTTAATGACACAAACCCTTGCTCTATATTTAGAGCTCCATTGTGATTTAAGATGCAGTATATACACACTTGAGAATCAGTGTGGTGTAGAGTTTTAACTCTGGAGAACAGGGTTCGACTTCCCACTCAGTCATAGAAACTTTGAGCAACTCACATTCTCTTAGCCTCAGAGGCAGCTCTGTACAAGAAAAACATGTGATAAGTCTGTTGTTGTCACTGATGTTGTTGTTGATGATAATGCTGTTGTGTGCCTTCAAGTCATTTCCAAGTTATGAGGGCTCTAAGGTGGCACCATCACATGATATATTTTTTGCAAGATCTGTTCAGAAGATATTTGCCTTTGCCTTCCTCTGATGTTGAGAGAGTGTGACTTGTTCAAGGTCATCCAACGAGTTTCCATGATCAAGCAAGGTTTTAAACTCTGGTTTCCAGAGTTGTAGCCCGACCCTCAAATCACTACCTTAGTTGTCAGTCTTGCTGTAGAGTTGCCATAAGCTGGAGATGACTTGAAGGCACGCAACAATGAGAACATGTACACACAAAAAAGTACTAAATTGATTTCAAACCAGAGCATAAGAAGTTGCTCCGAGCCACACTTTGTAGTTAACATCTGAGAAGTGTCTACATCAGTGGTTCTCAACCTGTGCTTCTCAAGGTGTCTTGGCCTTCAACTCTCAGAAATCCTAACAGCTGGTAAACTGACTGAGATTCCTGGGAGTTGTAGGCCTGGGGACCCACAGGTTGAGAACCACTGGTCTACATTTAGACTGTAGTATACACTTACTACACTCAATCTCATTTGAATACATATGCATAGGATTGTACTGCTAATGATAATGACTTCTTAGGCCCAGTATAGACAACTAAATTTATTCACTGCAATTATCAATGTAGGAGACTTCTTGCAGACACTTTTCTCTCATAGCAGCTGCCTGTTATTCCAGGAAGGTAAAAGTCCTAATATGATATCTCCTTTCTTTTTCCTCTTAATGGAGAACAGTGCTCTTTCCCCTGATTTAGATGATGTCCTCCATATGTGTCTGACTGCAACCCCTCTCTCTCCAAACCAGTAGGGCTATTGCCATGCTTGTTGAGGATTCTGGGAGTTGTTGTATAACATTCTGGAGAGTGGTAGGTTGACAAATGCTGCCTTCTGCCTTATAAATTCGCCCCTTTCATTCCAATATGACTCCCCCTGGCTTGATGTCTCACTTCCCTTGGGCCTCAAAACTGGTGGGCAAAGTGCAGCCCTCCAAATGTTCCTGAACTGAAATTCCCAGAATTCCTCATCATTAGCTATGTTGGCTAAGATTGATGGGAACTGCATTTTGGAGCCCTTTGTATCGTTAAGTAAAGGTAAAGGTTTCCCCTTGACATTAAGTCTAGTCATGTCCGACTTTGCGGGTGGTGCTCATCTCCATTTCTAAGCCAAAGAGCCAGTGTTGTCCGTAGACACCCCCAAGGTTATGTAACCAGCATGACTGCATGGAGCGCCATTACCTTCCTGCCAAAGCAGCTGTCTGTTACTCTATTGGTCTACTCACATTTGCATGTCTTCAAACTGCTAGGTTGGCAGAAGCTGAAGCTAACAGCGGGAGCTCACCTCACTCTCTGGATTTGAACTGCTGACCTTTTGGTCAACAAGTTCAGCAGCTTAGCACTTTAACCCACCACACCACTGGGGTCATTGTTATAGAATGAGAGACTTGGTTCCTGGTAAAAGTGGTCCCTGGTCAAAAAAAAGGTTGAGAACTACTGATCTAGAGAGTGCCCATAACCACATTTTCCAGTTATGGATTCAGATCATAATATAATGATAATAACATGTGGAACTCTGTGATATCACTACTTAGTGTCTCATTCATAGGTTGAATCAATCCACCTTCCATTGTACCAAGCCAGGCTTGTAGCTGGGGGAGGGGGGGGGCTTGAGGGGCTTCATCCCCCCCCCCTGAAATTCTTATGGTGGTCCGTGAAAAGGCCTTACTGGTACATTATTTAAACTGTTGTTTATTCATATCATGATCTGATCATCACCATGCTCAATATATCCAATATGCATGGGGGTATTGGGGTAACAATACAAAAGGTTTGCTAGGGTAGACCCTCTTTCACTCAGACTCAGCCCCCCCCCCCCCCCCCGAATCAAGCTCAGCTCCCCCCGAATCAAAATCCTTGCTACGGGCCTGTATCAAGCATTTTTTTGTTCGGAAGAGGTTTGCCTTTCTCTGAGGTTGACAGAGTGTGACTTGCCCAGAAGGTCCTTCCCCTGGCTTTAAAGGCACAAGGCTTGCTACTGTCTATTCTTTCTTCTCTTACAATATGACTAACATTTAAGGGAATAGCTCAGAGGCTGAAGATTAGTGGTACTTGCTCCTCCACCCCCAAAGGTGAATGATAAAGTCATGATTGTACAGTCATCCCACTGTACTTCCCCGTAAAACAGGTTTTGCACATTTTTATAATGCTTCAAAGGCTGTTAGCCCTGCCTGCCTGCTTGAGGAGAAATGTTATTGAGACAAAAGGAATCAATGTGGGTTCACCTCAGACAACTAAACTTTTTCCAAAGGTTTGGAAAAAGTGACTTTTTAAAACACAATTCTCAGAATACTTAAAAAAAAGAATACAGTCACCTCCATGTGTCAACAATTTCTGCATTCATAGATTCAAACAATCACAACTCAAAAATATATGGAAAAAGGGATTCCTAAAATCAGATTTCCATTTCACAGATCTCCATCCTCTCTGGCACTCATTTGAACAGTTTGCATTTCAATGATAGCCATGTATAAATATGTGAGAGAAAGTCACAGGGATGAGGGAGCAAGCTTGTTTTCTGCTTCCCTGGAGACTAGGACAAGGAACAATGGCTTCAAACTACAAGAAAAGAGATTCCATCTGAACATTAAGAAGTACTTCCTGACTGTGAGAGCTGTTCAGCAGTGGAACTCTCTGCTTTGGAGTGTGGTGGAGGCTCCTTCTTTGGAGGCTTTTAAACAGAGGCTGGATGGCAATCTGTCGGGGTTGCTTTGAATGCAATATTACTGCTTCTTGGCAGGAGATTGGACTGGATGGCCCATGAGGTCTCTTCCAACTCTATGATTCTATGATTCTATGAATGAGAGATCTCCAAATCACTATCATCAACAGTCCTTTGCAATCTTGCAGGCTCAGGACCGTAGATTTGATTGTGTCTATACACCTCGAAGGCAATCTTCTTTTTTTCCTATTGCCTTCTAGCTTGCCATGCATTACTGTCTGTTCTAAAGAACCACACCTTCTTAAATATATGGCTAAATTATGACAGTATCAGAATCAGCTTGGCTTTTAGGCAGAGTTCAGATTTGATTTGCTCTAGGATCCATTTTTTGTTTTCTTAGCAGTTCAAGGTATTCTCAGAACTCTCCTTCAGCACCACATTTGATGTGAGTTAATTTTCTCCTATTGGCTTTTTTCGCTGTCTAGCTTTCTTAACAATACATAGAAATGGGAAATACAAGGGCATTGGCAATGCTAACTTGAGGATCTGCTTTGGTGCCTTCATAGAAACCCTACATAGCTGCCCTTTCAACTACTAGTGTTTTGATGCATTGACTGCTGTCGCTATTCTGATTAATGACTGGTGCAGGGGATGGGGAATCTTTCACTATTTCATTGACTTCATCATCTGATTTAAAATTATGTAACCAATCTGTGTTTTTTTCTTAATGTTCATATATAAATCCACCTGTGCATGTTCTTCCTTGACTTTCTTTCATAGTTTTTCCAAGTGATTGCTATTTTCTGCTAATAGTGTGGTGTCTTCTTCATATCTTCAGTGATTGATGTTCCTTCCTCCAGTTTTCACACCTCCTTCCTCAGAGTCTAATCCATGTTTACATCTGATATGGTCAGTGTACAAATTAAACAAACAAGGTGATAACATTCAGCCTTGGCCAACTCCCTTGCTAATTGGGAAATATTCTGTTTCTCCATGATCTGTCCTACCAGTGGCCTCTTTTCCCAGATACTAGTTATGTATTGGATTAATCAAATGTTGTGGCATGCCCACTTTTATAGGAGTGGTTCATGTTTTTGTGATCTACATAATCAAATGGTAAAGGTTTTCCCCTGACATTAAGCCCAGTCGTGTCCAACTCTGGGGGTTGGTGTGTCCAGAGGAGGGCAACTAAAATGATCAAGGGTCTGGAGAATAAGCCCAATGAGGAGCGGCTTGAGGAGCTGGGCATGTTTAGCCTGAAGAAGAGAAGGATGAGAGGAGATATGATAGCCATGTATAAATATGTGAGAGGAAGCCACAGGGAGGAGGGAGCAAGCTTGTTTGCTGCTTCCATGGAGATTAGGACAAGGAACAATGCCTTCAAACTACAAGAAAGGAGATTCCATCTGAACATGAGGAAGAACTTCCTGACTGTGAGAGCCGTTCAGCAGTGGAATTCTTTGCCCCGGAGTGTGGTGGAGGTTCCTTCTTTGGAAGCTTTTAAACAAAGGCTGGATGGTCATCTGTCAGGGTTGATTTGAATTGAATGGACTGGATGGCCCATGAAGTCTCTTCCAACTCTTTGATTCTATGATTCTATGGTGCTCATCTCCATTTCTAAGCCGAAAAGCCGTAGACACCTCCAAGGTCACGTGGCCAGCATGACTACATGGCTTGTCATTACCTTCCTGCCGGGATGGTACCTATTGACCTACTAACCATTGCATGTTTTCAAACTGCTAGGTTGGCAGAAGCTGCGGCTAATCAAATGCTTTGCTATAATCTGTCTGATTTTCTTTTCAAATTCTTTGGTGTTCTCCATTATAAAACATATGTTTGCAATATAACCTCTAGTGCTGCTTTCTTTCCTGATCTCAATGTGAACATCTGACATTTCTTGCTCCATATGTAGTAATAATTTTTGATGAAGAATTTGAAGGATCACTTGGCTTGCATAGGAAATTAGATAGCTCTGTAATTATTATAACTTCCACTGTCCACTTTTTTGGGTTTTGGAATTTATATTGAATGTTTCCAATCTATGGGGAATTATTTTGTTTTCTGTGTTTGTTGACAGATATTAGTTAGAATTAGTTTCTATCTCTGTCAAACTCATTTTCACTGAGAGTCACATCAGTCTTATGGTTGCATTCAAAGATCTATTTGTAATTGTAAGACCGGATAAATGTAACTATTTTGCTCTGGTATTGAAAGCATTGCGAGCCACATAAAATGATGTCGCAAGCCAGATTTGACCCGTGGGCCTAGCATTTGACTCAGATGCTGTAGACCAGGGGTCCTCAAACTAAGACCTTCAAGGTCATTTACCTGGCCCTCACTCAGGGTCAACCTAAGTCTGAAATGACTTGAAAGCACACAACCACAACAACAACCCTATGTCAGCAGCCAAAAGCAGGCCCACACTTCCCATTGAAATACTAATAAGTTTATATTTGCTAAAATTGTTCTTCCTTTTCATTATTGTATTGTTTTTAAGTGTTTTGCACTACAAATAAGATATGTGCAGTGTGCATAGGAATTCATTCATGTTTTTTTTTTCAAATTATAATCTGACCCTCCAACAGTTAGAGGGGCTGTGACCTGGCCCTTTGTTTAAAAAGTTTGAGGACCCCTGCTGTAGACTGAAGCATCTCCGTTAGTATGTGAGCTGTTCTGATACTATTAGACTTCAAATCTGAAGCATCCAAGAAAACATAACCAATGGTGTGAAATCCTGGAAGGTACAATCCTATAATATTTGCAGGGATGCCAGAGGTTTATCTAAGTTCTTGAGTGGTGACTGTGTAAGCCAAAGCAGTTTTCCTATATAGTTATGACTATATCTACATACATGACCTTCCAAGTTTCGTTTCTTGTGTGTGTGTTGTTTTATGAGGGCCTGCCCCGGCAAAGCAGTTCCTATATATATATATATATATATATATATATATATATATATATATATATCGTACCTTTTCTTTGCATATTTTGGGTTGCTCAAGTAAACCTTATTTGGAAGAACATGGCATTACATTTAGGACTGTGGCCTATGGTTGTGTTGGTTGGGTGATTTTGGGCAACATTTTCAAGCCTTGTTTCTATCTGCTGGGCTACCCAATAAGACATTTTGGATAAACTGGGTCTTTCAACATGATTTCCCTTTTACTTCTGTGTTTTTACAGGGCTCTAAACTATTACTGTCTGCCTTCCACATATTTGAGTTTGATTTTTGTGGATTAAAATGTTCTCTGTAGAAATCTCTGAAGACTTCAGTTCAACTCCTTCTGAAAGCTGACTGTCAAGTCATACTGGAAGACCTAGGAATTCTAGGGACTCCAGTGGCAACCTATGGTCAGCTTTCAGCAGAAATTAGTCATAAAGTTGTGTTACACATTCCTGGAATGCTGTTCTATCAGATAAAAAAGTAATTTATTTATTGATGTTTTATCACTTTCATGGAGATTCTGTGCTCCTAAACCAAGCAAATGTATTATTATCTTGTTTGTGTATCAGTGCAACTCTATAAACACTTTGCTGATGGCTGGAATGAAATTCACCCAATGCACAAGAAGGGCAGCTTATTGGGAGTGGTGGTTGAGAAGGAGATGATGGAAAATGGAACTGAGAAAGGAAGTCAAATAGTTCTCTTCACATGAGTCAGAGCAAAGCAGCTGTCCTAGACAGCAGATGCGGAGTGAAATGAGAAGAACATTTATTTGTTGCAGGAGGACAGCATTGTCCATGTTCTGCAGCTAGATAGCTGTCCTTTAAACTTCTCTACTGACTGCAGGCGTGGCAGGAATGCTGTTCAATTGGCATCATCCAAGTAAGAGTCAGTTGTCACTCTAGTTAAGTGGTTTCCAACCTGTGGTCCATGGACCACTTGTGGTCCACAAGAATGAAAATATGGTTCGTGGCCTCACCATTAATACACTGTTGCCTCGAAACTACACAGCAACGAGAGCGACTGGTCTCGCGAAACTCTCTTATAGTGCCGAGGCAATGGGGATGTTGTGAGGGGAGAGGCTGACAACCCATGAAAGATTACTACTATAACATCAGATCTAAATTGTTAAATATGGTTTTCTGTGCGTGAGCAGATGGCGACTACTGGATGGCTTCTGTTCTGTATCCAAAACTAGAGTTGATGTGATCTATCCAATGCAATTTTCTGAATCAGCACCCCAAATAACCAAACTGGGGGCCCTTCCACACAGCCCTATATGCCAGAATATCAAGGCAGAAAATCCGACATTATCTGGATGTGGACCTAGGTAACCCAGTTCAAAGCAGATATTGTGGGATTTTCTGCCTTGATATTTTGGGATATAGGGCTGTGTGGAAGGGCCCTGAATCTAAAGTTGACCAAAAACTGATTCATAACCTTTTTGGTACTAATGTTGGGGAGTGGTCCCTGGTCAAAAAAGGTTGGGAACCACTGCTCTAGTTAGCGTCTGAATATAAAGTTACAAGTGGAAGTTGCCCTTCACTTTGATAAAGCAAAACATCTAGGATTACCCTTTCCATTTTGAGTAGTCTAGGGCCCTTCCACATAGCCATATAACCCAGAATATCAAGGCAGAAAATCCCACAATATTTGCTTTGAACTGGGTTATCTGAGTCCACACTGCCATATATTCCACTTCAAAGCAGAATATGTGGGATTTTATTCAGCTGTGTGGAAGGGGTTCTAAGTCTGAATTTCTCAAGTTCCCCGGGGCCCTTCCACACAGCCCTGTATCTCAGAATATCAAGACAGAAAATCCCACTATATCTGCTTTGAACTGGAATATATGGCAGTGTGGACTCAGACAACCCAGTTCAAAGCAGATATTGTGGGTTTTTCTGCCTTGATATTCTTGGATATAGGGCTGTGTGGAAGAGCCCTAGGTCTCCTTTCAGAATAAAGATAGGTAAGAAAGGCAAGGCCAGCACGTGTCACGTGTGGGATTGGAAATCATGTACTTTCCTTGAATGATTTTGTTTCTTGGAAGGAAGAGAAAAGTGAATGAGTCCCAGTAGTAGGTGAAATTGTTCCTGCATATCACAATCCTCACTTCCCTTCTGCTAAAGCAGTGATTCACATCCTTCAGGTGTTTTGGACTTCTACCTCCAGAAGCCAGCTGAGCCTTGGTAAATAATCGAGGATTCTGGGAGCCAAAGTCCAAAACACCTGGAAGACCGGAGTTTAGGAAACACTGCTATAAAGGGTGGAATGCAAAATATACCAACTCACACCCACAAGAGGAATGCTTCTTTCTGCATTATCAGTAACCCAACAGAAAACATATTAAAATGGCTAGAAAAAATCAACCAATACGGGAAGGTAGCAGGACTAATAATAAATAAGAAAAAAACAATGTTATTGACAAAAAATCTCCCAATAAAGAAAAATAAAGAAAAAAGAGGAACTCGCACGTCTAACGGAATTCCAAATAGTAGAGAAGATAAAATATTTGGGTGTAACACTGACAGCAAAAAACTCGCAATTAATGAAAAATAACTACGAACAAAAATGGAAAGAAATTAAAAAAAACCTAGAAAACTGGAAAAACTTAAAACTTTCCCTATTAGGACGAATCTCGATAATCAAAATGAACATTCTCCCAAAAATGCTATTTCTTTTCCAATCCCTGCCAATAATAAGAAATATGAATATTTTTAATATATGGAATAAGGACATCTCCAGATTCATTTGGCAAGGGAAAAAACCGAGGATAAAAAGGTTAATTCTAATAGATGAAATAAAGAGAGGCGGCCTTGGACTACCGGACTTGAAAACATATTATGAAGCCTGCTGCCTTAGCTGGATTAAAGATTGGACTACCTTACAAAAGAGAAATGTCTTAACATTGGAGGGGGCAGACCTAAGGCGAGGGTGGCATGCCTATTTGTGGTATGATAAAATTAAGATTGAGAAAAATTTTACAAATCACTATATTAGAGCTGGCTTAATCAAAGTTTGGGAAAAATATAAAAGAAGATTTTATAACAATACACCACTATGGCTGTCACCCTTGGAAGCATTTCAACGGAGAGAGCTTGGCTGGGAAGCATGGCCCACCTATGAAGACCTAATCAGGGCAGAAAAGGGGACATTTATACTAAAAGAAGAAAAGGAGATCAAAAAAATTTTTACCACCCTATCATGGTTAAATTACAGACAAATATTGGACTGCTATAAAATTGATAAAGAATCAAACTTTGGAAACAAGGAGGGATTTTGGGACATTATTATTAAGACAAATAATAAAATAATAACAAAAATCTATAAAAAACTATTAGAATGGACAACGGAAACAGAGCAAATAAAAGAATCTATGATTAAATGGGCACAAAATATAGGCCATCAAATTTGCTTGGAACAATGGGAGAAGATTTGGAACCAGAGAATGAAATACACCTACTCCTATAATTTAAAAGAAAATCAAATTAAAATGATACATAGGTGGTATATTACACCACAAAAAATCTCAAAGTTTGACAAGAAGGCACCCGACAGGTGTTGGAAATGTGATCAATACATAGGGTCCTTCTACCATATGTGGTGGACGTGCCCGAAAGCAAAAAAATTTTGGAATACAATTCATAACAATATACAAAAAATACTTGAGATAAAAATAAAGAAAGAACCAGAGTTCTTCCTGCTTGGAATGTACAATACAACTGGAGATAAAAATAAAGATATTATTTTTAACTATTTGATTATAGCAGCCAGGATTGTATATGCCAAAAGATGGAGACAGAGTGAGATACCACAAATTGAAGAATGGCAATGTAAGATATTAGAAATGATGAACATGGATGAGTTGACGTACTGGCTGACACCGACTGAAGGAAAACCGAATAAGCAAACAAACTGGGACTTGGTGAAAAACTATCTCAAACATCAAAATATAGAGGTCGTTTCCTGAAAACCACAACAAAATAAAAATATCTGTATCACAGGAAAGCATATAGAACCATTAGTAATGAAGGACACCACAACTTCTTTCCAGATTATGGACTTGGATATTATCTTTTTTTCCATTTTTATTTCCTTTAAAACAAATACAGATCTTCAAAGAACAGATGGAAGTCCACCAACTTTATTTTTTATTTTTTACTTTTTGATTTTTTACTCTTTTTTATTTATTTTTTTTTTACTTTTTTCTCTTTTCTCTTTTTTTTTTACTTTTCAGATATATATCTCCCCCTTTTTTCTTGCACTTTTTGAGCCTCTTTTTTTTTTCTTTTTTTTTTTGGTGTGTGTGTAGATCTTTTCTCTACACAACACCCAATATTTACTATCATTTCCTACTTTACTATCTCCTTCACAATTATTCCCCCACTTTCCTTGTAATCACACAAAAACGCAATAAAAAATATTAAAAAAAAAAAAAAGAGGAATGCTTCTTTCAGCTGGTCCCTGTTAATGCATGAAAACTGCACTTTTTTGTTTTGGCAGAAGGAACACAGAAGGGAAGAAAAAGATGGGCTGCAACTCCCACCAGTCCTAGCCAGCATGGCCAGTGGTGAAGAATGCTGGAGTCTAAGCAGTCTTGTATGGGACCTGATGCAGTGTTCAAAATGTTTTATGATATTTTAATATGCTTAATATGTTTTAATTGTTTTATTTGTATTGATTGGTTGATTTTAGTGAACTATGTCATGTAATTGCTTTTCTCTTTTATAATGTAGTATTGATTTTTGCCAAATTGTAAGCCACTCTGAATCCCCCTCGGGGTGAGATATTTCACTGTTCCAATTCTTGAAAGTTTTAAAGTTCCCGATAATTGGGATGGATTGGAATAGAAATAATAATTTTGGTAGGACCATCATTTCTGTTGCCAAGATTCTGCCTAACAATGACAAATTTAGATGTTTCCAATTTTCTAATTCCTTCTTAATTTTGCCCCATTTCTTTTTGTAATTGTTCTTAAGAAGTTGCATGTTCTTTGCAGTTAAATTTATCCCCAGTCCCCAGATATTTGATTTTAGTTACTACTTGAATTCCTGATGCCACTTCTAATATTATAGTAAATAAATAAATAAATAAATAAATAAAATGATTGCCTCCTGGTCGTGAACAGGAAATGGAAAATGAGATGGGGTGGTCACATGTGTCACTCTACACAAGCCCTCTTTTTGAAGGGTTATTCAAAGACACTTCTCAATTTAGCACTTGAAGGACTGGCTAGTCCAATTCTTGGGCGATTAAAGAAGGGGGGGGCATGGGTCTTGAAGTTACTTATCAACAGGTGACAGCACCTGGACAGCAGATTCAGGAGGTATTTAAATCATAATATTTCTTTCAAAATTTGCATATGCCTATCAGCATGAGCAAATTGGATCTTCTTTATGGGTTGATGCAATGGGTTCAGAGGTCACTCTCAATTGAGATGGGGCATCTTAGATAGTGGGAGAGTACTCTTCAACACTATCTGGTTTCCCATGACATACTTGTTGGATATATGAGTGTGCTACTTCTTTCTGGTCCGACCACAATTAGCAGTAGACATAGGAAGCTGTCCCATGCTACATCAGACTCATGGTCCAGCTAGTGCTGTTCTGCCCTCTTGAACTACCAGCAGTTCTTCAAAATCTTTGATGCATATGTCTTTCTCAGATGTATTAATTTTTTACTTGACTTCATTTTAATTGGACCAATCGAGGACTGAATCTTAGGCCTTCTACCTGGTTTCCAGTGAGGGCGCTTCCACACAGCCCTATATTCCAGAATATCAAAGCAGAAAATCCCACATTATCTGAGTGTGGATTTAGGTAACTCAGGTCAAAGCAGGTAATGTGGGATTTTCTGCCTTGATATTCTGGGATATAGGGCTGTGTGGAAGGGCCCTAAGTATTCGTTTGTATGTAACCGGAACAGCACAACCCATTGAAAAAGCAAATACATTTTTGTACAAGTTCCACTTGTAAAGTTATGGCTTGTTCATGTGACCCCGCTTTCCTTTACGAAACTCAGAGTCAAAAATAAAATATACCAAAACTTGGTTTTAAAGATCAAATATACTTTCTCAGCTATATGTTGCATTATTCTGTATATCACAACATAATTGCTGAGCATTTATTTTCGTAAGTGTGAGACAATATACAAGAAACTCTGTAAACAATTATTATTATTATTGGTCCCAAAACAGATATTCTTGTTTTGGGATGGAAAGCTGATGTTCCTAATGACTTTCTCTGCACTATTCGGAGAAATTTTTTTTTAAATTAATCCCATTCTATTATTTCAGATTATATATGTGTATGTTTGTGTATTATATATTACACAAACACAGAGGTAGAATTAAATAATTAAATTTCCTTGAATGTTTATAATCCTTTAGGTATTTTATAATTTTTGTCTCCAGTCTTACTTTTGTTTAGTTATTTGTTCATTTCTACACAAACTTTTCCATGGGAAATAATAACCTTGTAACCCAACTTTAAACATTGTGGTTATCATTCTGGAAGGCCATTTATTAGCTAAGAAATACATATGTTCTCCAGCTGTTTATCCCTTCATTCTCTTATGCCTGTGTGATCATATGGAATTGGAACCTGAATTGATTACCACCAATGATCCAAAAACAAAACAAAACACCATAGTCTTATTGCATGAATGCTCCTGTGGTGTACTACTATAGTTCTTTATTGGAAAAAAAAAGCTGAGAATACACAGAAGTGAATCCATAACATGAAGTACTGCATTGTTTATGCTCAAATCAAAAGCCAGTGTAAAGGCCACAATGAAATCCATATTTTGGGAGAAACAAACCCTACTGAACTCCACTACTGAATAAATATGCATACCTACCAGCTGTATACTTCTAAACTACCTGGTGAAAAACTTTACAAAACACAAAGTGGGAAAACATGTATAGGCAGTCCCTATATGATGAACAAGATAGGGTCTGTAGGTTTGTTATTAAGCTGAATTTGTGTGTAAGTTGGAACATGTACATTTTTAAGATCGATAGATGTGTGGGTGTATTATATGTGTATGTGTGTGTGTATATATATCTATATAAATAAAATGTAATATTCATTCTTATGATTGTATTTGTTTTTAATGTCTTAGTGTAATCTGGAATACAATGTTTTTAAATGATGGTTATAATATTGATGCTGGAAACCGGCCTGAGTCCCTCGATGGAGGTGAGAAGACCGGTATACAAAACTGCTAAATAAATAAATAAATTGAGGGATTAACATAACTCAAAAACCACTAAGCGAATTGACACCAAATTTGGACATAATACACCCATCAGACCAACAAGTGACCATCACTCATAAACACACACACACACAAACACAGCGGAAGAGACTTTAAAAGCAAAAAAACCCAAAACATTACAATGCATGCACAAAACCACATACACACACACTCATATACACATACAAAACACATATGCACAGACTGGGCCATAGCAACATGTGGCAGGGGACAGGATGTTTGTGTGTGTGTGTGTGTGTATAGGCTTTGGATGACACAGGGAAGGGTTAACACCCCTGCAGTGTTTGTTTGGGTATCTGTGCCCCTCTTCAGAAAATTTCACCTCACTTTCTGTCCCTGTGAGAATTGGATTTTTAAAAACTCAGCTTCTTGTGGCGACAAGGATTGCAGAGAAAGCTTTGGTGGAGACCCCCTTTCTCTATGAGAACTCTTCCAGGAGTGAATTTCCTTTCCGAGGGGTAGATTTCTCTCACTTCCTGTTGTCTGGTTCTTAACTATGTGTCATTTGTAAATTGCATGCTTGTAACTTGGGGACTGCCTGTTTCTCAGCATTTGTTGTTGTGAGCTTTCAAGTTGTTTCTAACCAATGGTGACCCTTGGCAAGTTTTGTTCAGATGAGGTTTCCATTGCTTTCCTTTGAGGATGAAACAGTGTGACTGGCCCAAGGTCAAATGGGGATTTTAACCCTAGGGACCTTCCACACAGCCATATAACCCAGAATATCAAGGTAGAAAATCCCACAATATCTGCTGGGTTGTCTGAGTCCACACTGATTCCACTTCGAAGCAGAAAATGTGGTGGGAAAGCTGATGTTCCTAAGGACTTTCTCTCTGCACTATCAGAGAAAGAATCCATTTAAATTAATCCCATCCTATTATTTCAGATTTTATATGTATATGTGTATGTATATATTTATTTAGCTGTGTGGAAAAAGGCCCTAATCTCCAGAGTCTCAGGGCTCCTTTGACACTACCATATAATGTGGTTTGAAACTGCATTATGTAGTCAGATTTATATAATGATTTTAACTGCATTGGATTACATTATACTGTATAAGGGCCCTTCCAGACAGGCCCTATATCCCAGAATCCAATCCCAGGTTTTCTGCTTTAAACTGGATTGTATAAATCTGCACTGCCAGATAATCTGGGATGAACAGAAAACCTGGGATCAGATACCGGGATATAGGGCCTGTCTGGACTATACTGGCCAGTTTTGAACTGCATTATATGGCAGTGTAGATGGAGCTGAAGTCCAATGCTCAAACTACTAACAAAACTGTGAGGAGGAAAAACCAATCTAAATGCCTGATTTTGAAAGGAAACATATTTCAAATGGGTAGGCTTTTTTTAAAAAATGGGAAAGAGACAAATAAGAATGGATGCTAAAACACAAAGTGTCCTTCCAAACAGGCCCTATATCGTTGGATCTGATCCTAGGATTTCTGTTTATCCCAGATTATCTGGCAGTATGTTTGGTTGCATGCTGCAAAGTTGCACATCACAAATGTTGAACCTGGCTCAGCACATAGAAGATGGTTTTGAAAGGCAGAAGATTACAGGAGCTGTCTTCATAGACCTGTCAGCAATTTATGATACTTCTCCTGAAAATAACTTGTAATATCACAAAGGATTATCACCTCACCCGCTTCATAGGAAATCTGCTACAAAACAGGAGCTTTTTGTTGAGTTCCAGGGCCAGAAAAGCAGATGGCAAAAACAGAAGAATGGTCTGCCTCAGGGGAGTGTGCTTGCTCCATCAATGTTTAACATTTACACAAATAATCAGCCACTGCCAGAAGGGATAGAGAGTCTGAGGATTACCTGGGAAGGAATCCCACTGGAGCATTGCAGCACACCCAAATACCTGGGAGTCACTCTGGGCCAGGATCTAACTTATAAGAAGCACAGCTTGACTATCAAACAAAAAGTGGGTGCTAGATATAATATCATATGAAAGCTGACTGGCACAACCTGGGAATCACAACCAGATAGGACATCTGCCCTTGTGCTTTGCTACTCTGCTGCTGAATACGCATGTCCAGTGTGGAACACATCTCATCATGTTGAAACAGTGGATGTGGCTCTTAATGAGACATGCCACATTATCACAGGATGTCTACACCCCACACTGCTGGAGAAATTATACTTTTTAGCCAGTATTGCACCACCTGACATCTTGACATTTTCCGGGAAGTAGCAGCCAATAATGAAAGGACCAAGTATCTACAGAGATACTTGCAGGAACACCTCAGCAAATGAGAGTCCAAAAGTGGCAGGCTAAACCTCTGAACCTCAATCTATGGCTGATACCAGATGACAGACTCCCTCTTGGGCACACAGACGATTGGGCAACTTAGAAGGCACCGAACAGACTGCACTCTGGCACGAGGTGCAGAGCCAACTTTAAGAACTGAGGCCACAAAGTGGAGTCCACAACATGCGAATGTGGAGAAGAGCAAACAAAGGACCATCTATTACAATGCAGTCTGAGCCATACCACATGCACAGTGGAGGACCTTCATATGGCAACACCAGAGCACTCTATGGGCCCTTCCACACAGCTGTATAACCCAGAATATCAAGTCAGAATAACCTACAATATTTGTTTTGAACTGGGTTATCTGAGTCCAAACTGCCATATATCCCAGTTCAAAGTAGAAAATGGCTAGCTTCTGGTCAAAGGACATTTAGCATAAAGCCAAGTTTTTAACTGTACTCTCTATTTGCTTCTGACACGATAAGCCGCCTGGCAGTGAGGACTCATATAATCCAGTTTAAAACAGATAACCTGGGATCAGATCCTGGGATACAGAGCCTGTCTAGAAGGGGTCTAAACTAAACTTTGCAAAAATATAGGGGCGGGGGAGGGCTGAAGGTCCATCCTAAGACCAAATGAGCAATGTCACCAAGACTAATTAGGCGAAGTTTGACCTAAAGCAGCAAGGAAATCACAAAGCCTGGCAGTGGGTCAGGTAGCCAGGAAAAAGGAGGATGAGAAAATTCCTTGCAGGAATCACCCAGGCAAAGCTTTGCAATGCTAATCAAGGTGATTATTTGCAACATTCACACTTGCCCCCAACAGACAGAGTTCTTTCTCCCACCCTGGGCATTCCACAGAGATATTAACTTCACTTGCTTAGGGCCTTTCCAGACAGCCCTATATCTCAGAATATCAAGGCAGAAAACCTCACAATATGTGCTTGGAACTGGGTTGTCTGTGGGCCCTTCCACACAGCCCTATATCCCAGAACATCAAGGCAGAAAACCCCCACAATATCTGCTATAAATAAACCCCATTTGCCTAGTTTCAGACAGACCTCACAACCTCTGAGGATGCCTGACATAGATGCAGAAAACCCCACAATATCTTCTTTGAACTAGGTTATCTGAGGGACCTTCCACGCAACCTTATATCCCAGAATATCAAGACAGAAAACCCCACAATATTTGCTATATATAAACCCTATTTGCCTAGTTTCAGACAGACCTCACAACCTCTGAGGATGCTTGACATAGATGCAGAAAACCCCACAATATCTTCTTTGAATTGGGTTATCTGAGGGCCCTTCCACACAGCCCTATATCTGAGAATATCAAGGCAGAAAACCCCACAATATCTGCTTGGAACTGGGTTATCTGTGGGCCCTTCCACACAGCCCTATATCCCAAAATATAAAGGCAGAAAACCCTGCAATATCTGCTTTGAACTAGATTATCTGTAGGCCCTTCCATGCAGCCCTATATCCCAGAACATCAAGGCAGAAAATCCTACAATATCTGTTTTGTACTGTGTTATCTGAGTTCATACTCAAATAATGTGGGATTTTCTGCCTTGATATTCTGGGATATAGGGCTGTGTGGAAGGGCCCTCAGTTTCTAATAAACCTCACAATCTCTGAGGATACCTGCCATTGATGTGGGTGAAACTCAGTAGATTGCTTCTGGAACATGACCATACAGCTTGGGAAAACTCACAGGAACCCAGTGATTCCGGCCTTAGTCTCCTCCTGCATATTTGCCAGGGAATATGCCAATAGGAGGGAGGTGGGGAAGGGTGCTTTACTAAGCTAAGGGACTTGTTGCTCCATCCTGGCCTCTCTGGGCCCTTCCACACAGTCCTACATCCCAGAATATCAAGAGAGAAAACCCCACAATATCTGCTTTGGACTGGAATATATGGCAGTGTAGACTCAGGGCCCTTCCACACAGCCCTACATCCCAGAATATCAAGGTAGAAAGTCCCACAATATCTGCTTTGGACTGGAATATATGGCAGTGTAGACTCAGGGCCCTTCCACACAGCCCTACATCCCAGAATATCAAGAGAGAAAACTCCACAATATCTGCTTTGGACTGGAATATATGGCAGTGTAGACTCAGGGCCCTTCCACACAGCCCTACATCCCAGAATATCAAGGTAGAAAGTCCCACAATATCTGCTTTGGACTGGAATATATGGCAGTGTAGACTCAGGGCCCTTCCACACAGTCCTACATCCCAGAATATCAAGAGAGAAAACCCCACAATATCTGCTTTGGACTGGAATATATGGCAGTGTAGACTCAGGGCCCTTCTACACAGCCCTACATCCCAGAATATCAAGAGAGAAAGTCCCACAATATCTGCTTTGGACTGGAATATATGGCAGTGTAAACTCAGGGCCCTTCCACACAGCCCTATATCCCAGAATATCAAGAGAGAAAGTCCCACAATATTTGCTTTGGACTGGAATATATGGCAGTGTAGACTCAGGGCCCTTCCACACAGCCCTATATCCCAGAATATCAAGAGAGAAAGTCCCACAATATTTGCTTTGGACTGGAATATATGGCAGTGTAAACTCAGGGCCCTTCCACACAGCCCTATATCCCAGAATATCAAGAGAGAAAGTCCCACAATATTTGCTTTGGACTGGAATATATGGCAGTGTAGACTCAGGGCCCTTCCACACAGCCCTATATCCCAGAATATCAAGAGAGAAAGTCCCACAATATTTGCTTTGGACTGGAATATATGGCAGTGTAAACTCAGGGCCCTTCCACACAGCCCTATATCCCAGAATATCAAGAGAGAAAGTCCCACAATATTTGCTTTGGACTGGAATATATGGCAGTGTAGACTCAGGGCCCTTCCACACAGCCCTATATCCCAGAATATCAAGAGAGAAAGTCCCACAATATTTGCTTTGGACTGGAATATATGGCAGTGTAAACTCAGGGCCCTTCCACACAGCCCTATATCCCAGAATATCAAGAGAGAAAGTCCCACAATATTTGCTTTGGACTGGAATATATGGCAGTGTAAACTCAGGGCCCTTCCACACAGCCCTATATCCCAGAATATCAAGAGAGAAAGTCCCACAATATTTGCTTTGGACTGGAATATATGGCAGTGTAGACTCAGGGCCCTTCCACACAGCCCTACATCCCAGAATATCAAGGTAGAAAGTCCCACAATATCTGCTTTTGGGATTTTCTGCCTTGCTCTTTTGGGATAGAGGGCTGTGTAGAAGGGCCTTCTCCCTCTAGGCTGGAGTGGCAGCCACAACAGGAGAGACAGAAAGAGAAAGAGGGCTTGGGCTGAGTGCGTGGCACCTGGTTGTCAATGGCCTTTAAAAAAAAAGGCAGCCGGGGAGAGAGGGAAAGGGCCAGGGGAAGCCACTTGGCCTGTTCTGCATCATCCCTGCCGCTTTATCTTCCTCCTCCTCCTCCTGTCTTTCTGCTTCCTCCTTTGCAAAGTACTGTAATGGAGGGGGAGAGCCTGTTTAGCCGCAGCCAGATGGTACAAGAGTAGAGAGAGACTTTCTTTCGGAGCGTGGCCACTTCCCTCTCGAAGGAAATAAACAAATAACATTAATATATTTTATGTATATAATGGGGAGGGGGCTGAGAAGGGGGAGGGTTCAGACTTGATGGGGAGGAGGAGGAGGAGGAGGAGGGGGGAGGAAAGTTTCATCGAAGTTGCTCAGCCGAGGAGGAGGAGGAGGAGGAAAAGAGGAGGAGGAGGAAAAGTTTGACTTCTCTTCTGCTGGGAGGAGGAGCGGAGCAGAGGAGCCAGCGAGGGATGCTCCCGCTTGCAACAGGCAGCAGCAGCACCCTCTCCTCCTCCTCCGCCTGGCTGAGCCACACGTCCCCCGGAGCCTCGCAGGAGCAACACGTGATGTGTCTCCTTCGGGGGAGAAGCGGCGGATGAGTGGGGAGGGGGTGGCCAGAGAGGAAGCCACCGCCAGGCCTCTCTCTCTTTCTCTGCCTCTCCAAACGGGGGGCAACATCGCCTGCCTAACTCTCTTCCTCCTCCTCCGAGCAGCAGAAGCGGACGGGAACTTATTGCGGACTTGATGAACTTTGCACATCCATAGAAACGCCATTTTGAATTCGATTCCTACCCCCCCCCCGTCTCTCTCTTTTTCTCCTCCTCCCATCTGGGACAAACTTTGCTCCTCTCTCGCCGCGGATCCCCTCTAGCCCCCCTACTTTTGTTTTTTTGTTCGCTTGGAAAGGAGGAACTCCGCCGCCCATCATCACCATTTTTTTTGCATCATGGCTCGATCCGGAGCAAATCGGACGTAAGTAAAGCTTGGGATGAAGGACAACACATACACACACCTCACCCCTCTTTAAGGGGGCTTCAAAGTCAAAGCAAAGAGGGTGATGGGGAGGATGAGGATGAGGAAGAGGGAGGAGAAGCCTGGCACTGAAAGGTATTGCTCTGTCTGTGTCACTGTTTGGATGGCTTGGGCTGATGTGAGTTTTCCCTGCTCCGTGTATATAGCTATGAGGACTTTCCCTTATGTTTGCCAAAGTCTCCAGTTTGGAAAGTTTGGGAAAAGTTTCTGTGTGGAGGATGCTGGCGAGACTTCCTTCCTCTTCTGCTGCTGCTTCTTGTCTCTTCTCTCTTTCTCGAAAAGGGCCTTTCTGGGCCTCTCTAAACTCCAAAACCCGGATTTAAAGTGGATCCATGCTCTAGTGTGATGAGGTCCTTTCTTTCTCTCCCCCCCCCCTCCGCTTCCGACTTGCCATCTTCCTTCTTCCGCGTTGCAAACTGTCCCAACCAGTTGCCTGCAGCAGGACCTGATGCTCATCCATATTAAACCGTCTGAGCTCAGGAATCCGTCCAGATCATCTCTCTCTCTCTCTCTCCTTCTCTTCCCTCCTTCCTCCCCTCCCACTGCAAAGTTTATTTTTAACCAGCCGCTTTGGATGGGCCTGCGAGGAAGGAGCAGCACAGCAGCATCTTTTAACCCAATTGGCTTCCTCAAGGACATCCCACTGGCTTCTCTTTTTCCTCCATATTTCCCAGTTAGTCGGGTGGTTTGGATGGATGAGGATGGGGAGTGAGGTGGCGTTTCATCCCTCCTTCTCATCCGTCACCCCCCCGGATTGGAAGTGGAACGGCTGACTCAAGGTAGAAAGGAGCGCGGGGGAAGGGAGAAACCACCTCTCTCGCGGGGGGGGGGGTCTTTTTGCAAACTTTTTCCGCCTGTTGCTGCTTCTCGCTCAGGGCGGAGGCTGGGAGCAGCAGCATTAGCAGCATCCGCGGAGCTCTGTGCGTGTGGCGCGCCTCTCGCTTTAAGTCGCACTTTGGTACTTCTCGTTCTCTTTGGCAACCCCCCCCCCCTTCTCTTCTCTCTCTCTCTCCTTCAGCCTCGGGCGGGGAGAAAAGGAGGGAAGGAAAGAGAGAGGGAGGGAGAGAGAGAGAAGGAGGGAGGGAGGGGGCCTTTACAAGACCGTGCCTGCCTTGGCTTCTCCTCCTCCTCTTCCCTTTTCCTCCTCGGCCTGCCATGAAGATGCAAGCCGCTTTGGGATAACTTGCTTCGGAGTTGAGCTTTTTTCGGGGATGGGGAATAGGAGGGGAGAAACTTTCAGGCAGGACCTATATTCGAGGCACCTGATCCCAGCTTTTCTGTTTATTCCGGATTATCTGGCACTGTGGACTCATATAATCCGGGTTAAAGCAGAAAACCTTGGTTATAGAGACTTACCCTACAGCTCTTCCAGATAGGCCCATTATCCCTGCTATTTACCTCGGATTGTCTGGCAGTGCGGACTCAGGTAATCCGGGATAAACAGAAAACATTGGGAATAGGGCCTGTCTGGAAGTGCCTTACCCAAGGCCCTTCCAGACAAGCCCCCTTATTCTCAGTTTTCTGTTTATCCCGGATTATCTCACAGTGTAGACTTATCTAATCCAGGTTAAAGCAGAAAACCTAGGATATAGGGCCTTACCCTAGGGCCCTTCCAGATAGGCCTATTCTCGGTTTCTGTTTATCCCGGACTATCTGACAGTGTGGACTCATCTAATCCGGGTAAAAGCAGAAAACCTAGGATATAGGGCCTTTCCAGACAGGCCCATTATCCTAGGCTTTCTGTTCATCTCACATTATCTGGCAGTGTGGACTCATGTAATCCGGGTAAAAGAAGAAAACCTGGGATATGGGGCCTTACTTTAGGGCCCTTCCAGGTAGGCCCATTATCCCAGGTTTTCTATTTATAATAGATTACCTGGCAGTGTGGACTCATATAATCCGATTTAAAGCAGAAACCCTGGGATATAGGGCCTTACTCAAGGGCCCTTCCAGCCAGGCTTTTATCCCTGGGGTTCTCATTATCCCGGATTTTTTGAACGTGTGGGCTCGTATAATCCGTTGTAAAGCAGAAAACCTGGGATCTAGGGCCCTTCCAGACAGGCCCTATATCCCAGGATCGAATCCCAGGTTTTCTGTTTATCCCAGATTATCTGGCCGTGTGGACTCCTATGATCCGGTTTAAAGCAGAAACCCTGGGATGTAGGGCCTGTCTGTAATTTCCAGGCATGGCTGTGTGTGTGTCACAAGTGCCTCTGTGTGTGTGTGTTGGTGGGTTTGGAGAAGGAAACGCGCACGACGCATCGTCACGAGGGCAGGAAAAGGAGCCCCAGCGAAACGCGGAAAGAGAAAACGTGTCCTCAACTTCTTGGCTGGTCCAGCTCTTTCCCTTCTCTCTCCCTCCAAGTGGCATCCTCGCCTTCTTTTAATACCCCCCCCCCCCTTGGATTCCTCTTCCCCTCCCGTTGTTGCTACACCCCAAACTTTCTGGCCAAACTCTCTTTTTCCTCCTCCTCCTCTTCTTCTACACTTGGTGTTGATGTGTGCAGACGAGTCGGGACTCGTCTCTTAGGAAACTGCGACCTTAATCGTTGCTAAGAGGCGAAGAGAGAGAGAGAGAAAGAGGAGAGAGGAGCTGCCTCTCCCTTGGATGGCAGGTCCCCTTCGCTTCCCCCTCTCCCTTGGCCTAAGGAAAACAGGGATGGAGTTCCTCCTCTTCTTTGCTCCTTCTTCCTCTTCGAAAGTTTCTCTCTCCTTCCGCCAAGCAACAACATGGAGGATTCCTCAAGCAGCAATCAGCCAGTCTTTGAAGTTGCAATGCCATTAAATGCTAATCTAAGTGGCTGACTTTGCAAATAATAATAATAATAATAATCATAATAATAAGGTTTCCAGGCTGAGGAAGTTGGTCAAACTTCTCCTTCCTCCAAGCAACAACATAGAGGATTTCTCAGGCAGCAATCAGCCAGTCTTTGAAGCTGCAATGCCATTAAATGCTAATGAGGTGGCTGACTTTGCAAATAATAATAATAATAATAATAATAATAATAATAATAAGGTTTCCAGGCTGAGGAAGTTGGTCAAACTTCTCCTTCCGCCAAGCAACAACATAGAGGGTTCCTCAGGCAGAAATCAGCCAGTCTTTGAAGCTGCAATGCCATTAAATGCTAATCGAGGTAGCTGACTTTGCAAATAATAATAATAATAATAATAAGGTTTCCAGGCAGAGGAAGTTGGTTAAACTTCTCTGTCCTCCAAGCAACAACATAGAGGATTCCTCAGGCAGCAGTCAGCCAGTCTCTGAAGCTGCAATGTCATTAAATGTTAAACAAGGTGGCTGACTTTGCAAAATAGTAATAATAATAATAATAATAATAATAATAATAAGGTTTCCAGGCTGAGGAAATTGGTCAAACTTCTCCTTCCTCCAAGCAAAAACATAGAGGATTCCTCAGGCAGCAATCAGCCAGTCTTTGAAGCTGCAATGCTATTAAATGCTAATGAGGTGGCTGACTTTGCAAATAATAATAATAAGGTTTCCAGGCTGAGGAAGTTTGTAAAATGTCTCCTTTCGCCAAGCACCAACATGGAGGATTCCTCAGGCAGCAGCCAGTCTTTGAAGCTGCAATGCCATTAAATGCTAATCAAGGTGGCTGACTTTGCAAAATAATAATAATAATAGTAATAATAGTAATAATAATAAGGTTTCCAGGCTGAGGAAGTTAGTCAAACTTCTCCTTCCACCAAGCACCAACATGGAGGATTTATCAGGCGGCAATCAGCCAGTCTTTGAAGCTGCAATGCCATTAAATGCTAATCAAGGTGGCTGACTTTGCAAAATAAATAAATAAATAAAAATGTTTCCAGGCTGAGGAAGTTGGTCAAACTTGTCATGGTTGGGAAGAGGAAGAAACTTGTGGCTGCTTCCTGGGATGGAAGGGGAAAAGGAGAAGAGCTGAAGGGGAAAAAGAGAAGAGCAGAAGGGGGGGGAGGGGTTGCTCACTGGCATCCCCATCAGCCCCCCTTCCTCCTTCTCTTCTTCCTCCTCCAACAACTTGCAGTTGTGCAACAGGCAGCAGGCATCTAGTTGCTGGGCAGAGTTAGAGTTAGGGATGCTGAAAAACTTTCTCCCTCTCTGAGGTGGATTGAACTTTGTCATGTCAGTTTGATCCGTTTGCTCAAGCTCCTCTTTCTGTTCCCCCTCCTCCTCCTCCTCTCTTTGCCTTCCCTTCTGCGCTTGCTCCCTTCCTTCCCTCTACCTCTGAGTTACACTATCTCTCTTTCTCTCCCCCCCCCCCCTCTGGGAGTTGCTCTGCAAGGCATCCTTGATAGGTTATAAAAGGGGAGGGCCAGCCTTTTTTCGCCTGCCTCAGCACTTTGTCCTCTGTTGCTCCTTTCCTGGTGAAGAGAGAAGGGAGAGAAGAAGGAAAGGGAGAGACTTAGATCCGGATGAGCAGTTTGCATTCCAGGGCGAAACTCAACCGGGCTTCAGAGCCTGTCTCCTCCTCGCAATTCCAGGGGTTGCCTTTGGAAGGAAGGAAGGGTTTGGAAAAGTTTGAAAAAGTTTGTCAAGTTGTCTGATGTGCCCCTCGCTGTGACATGATTGGGATGAGACAGCCAGCGTTTGGACTTTCCTCTTCTGTGTGTGCCAAAGGCAGGTATGGGGAAACTTCGGCCCTCTGGGTGTTTTGGACTTCAACTCCCACAATTCCTAACAGCCTCAGGCCCTTTCCTTTCCCCCCTCAGCCGCTTAAGCGGCTGAGGGGGAAAAGAAAGGGGCCTGAGGCTGTTAGGAATTGTGGGAGTTGAAATCCAAAACACCTGGAAGGCCGAAGTTTCCCATGCCTGGTCCTCCAATCGCCCATGCCAAGTGTCAATCATCCTCAGCATCCATCCAGTGAGTTGAAGGGGGTGTATAAGTCTCCAAATCGCAACTTCGCATAGGTAGGACTTATCTTCCAGATCAGATCCATTTGTGGTCACCGCAGTTGGGTTGCTGTGAGTTTGCTGGGCGGTATGGCCATGTTCCAGAAGCATTTTCTCATGACATTCTTCCACCAGAACATTAGGAAGAACTTTCTGGTTGCGAGAGCTGTTCAGCAGTGGATCTCTCTGCTCTGGAGTGTGGTGTAGGCTCCTTCTTTGGAATCTTTTAAACAGGCTGGATGGCCATCTGTCAGGGTAGATTAAATGCGATTTTCCTGCTTCTTGGTGGGGTTGGACTGGATGACCCATAAGGTCTCTTCCAACGGTATGATTCTATGATGTTTTGCCCATGTTTGCGTGGCCCCAGGTATATGAAACAGGTATTAAAACCAAATATTTACTGGCTTACTGTGAATTTTCCGTGTTGTCAAAGGCTTTCATGGTCAGAATCACTTCACTGCTGCAAGTTTTCCAGGCTGTATGGCCATGTGCCAGAAGCATTCCTTCCTGACATTTTGCCCACATCTACGGCGGACATCCTCAGAGGTTGAGGGGTATGTGGGAAACTATACAAGTAAGGTTAATATATCTGTGGAATGCCCAGGGTGAAGGAAAGAACTCTTGTCTGCTTGAGGCAAGTGTGAATGTTGCAATCGGCCACCTTGATTAGCATTTAATGGCATTGCAGCTTCAAAGACTGGCTGATTGTAGCCTGGGGAATCCTTTGTTTGGAAGTGTTAGCTGGACATGATTGATTCTTGTCTGGATTCCCCCTGCTTTTTGAGTGTTCATTTATTTATGACATTTATATGCCGCCCTTCTCACCCCAAGGGGACTTGGAGCGGCTTACGAGAGACACACACACACACAGTATATTATATTATTAGCATAGTACAATATCAGTATTTTATATTACTGTATTGTACTATACTTTATATTGTAATTGTATTATTAATAATGTATATGATTGCACTTGCCTCCAGCAGACAAGAGTTTTTTCTCCCACCCTGGACATTCCACAGATATATAAACCTCACTTGCCTAGTTTCCAACAGACCCTTCAACCTCTGAGGATGCCTGCCATAGGTGTGGGCGAAACGTCAGGAGAGAATGCTACTGGAACATGGCCATACAGCCTGGAAAACTCACAGTTCCAGGATGGGAGAAAGAACTAGGCAGCAACCAGCCAGGCTTTGAAGCTGCAAGGCCATTAACTGCTAATCAAGCTTCCCAGTTGCAACATTCACACTTGCTTCAAGCAGACAAGAGTTCTTTCTCCCAGCCGAGACATTCCACAGATATATAAATCTCACTTGCCTAGTTTCCAACAGACCCCTCAACCCTCAAGGATGCTCATAATAGATGTGGGTGAAACATCAGGAGAGAATGCTACTGGAACATGACTGTACAGCTGGAAAACTCACAATTCCAGGGTGGGAGAAAGAACCAGGCAGCAACCAGCTAGGCTTTGAAGCTGCAAGGCCATTAAATGCTAATCAAGCTGGCCAGTTGCAACATTCACACTTGCTTCAAGCAGACAAGAGTTCTTTCTCCCACCCTGGACATTCCACAGATAGATAAACCCCACTTGCCTAGTTTCCAACAGACCTCTCAGCCTCTGAGGATGTCTGTCATAGATGCGGGTGAAACGTCAGGAGAGAATGCTTTTGGAACATAGCTAGAAAATTCACAGCAACCTATAAATTTTTGGTTTTTATACCTGCTTTACATACTTACATACCTAGGGCCGCACAAACATTTCTCAGGCCAGAAGGGGTCCCAAATGGAAAACTTTAAGAAGCTCTGTAGTAGATAAACTCTCTGATAGGATATGAGAAGGGTTGACAAAACTTACCCTTTAGAAAACTGAATGCTGCTTTTGAGCGCACATGCTAGAGCGAAGGCTATGCCAGTGACTCATGATCACACCAGCCATATTTGTTTTAGGGTTCTGTTTTTCCCCCCCTCCTTTGAAAGGCTTAGAGGTGTAGCCCTGGCTTGATGTGTCTGCATAATGCCCATTAGCATCAGCGGGTGTTATGTACATCCCTTGGAGAATAGGCCCCTTTGTGTGTTAGGAACTCAGAAACAGCATGGCTCCATCATCCAATCAATCAAGCGACCACAACACTTCTTTTCATCCTTCACTTAAGACACACCTAATGGTTTTAGTTGTTTCAGTGCAGTCGCCCAGAAGCTGATGTCTCTGTCTCGCAGTAATCCCAACCATATCCAAATGGAAAAGTGTAGGGCTAGCTGTGCTTAGAAAAGTAATATTTGTACCATTGCAGTTTGGTGCAGTTTTTCATAACCTTTGAAGTTGTCAAAGGCCTGTTTTTAAATGCAGTTTGTTTTTATTTATTTTCATAATCAGGCAGACCTTACATTCAGGCCTGATAAAGTTGTATAAAGTTGATAAAGGTTTCCCCTGACATTAAGTCTAGTCATGTCCCACTCTGGGAGGAGGTGCTCATCTCCATTTCCAAGCCCAAGAGCCGGCATTGTCCATAGACACCTCTAAGATCATGTGGCCAGCATGGAGTGCCGTTTCCTTCCCGCAGTAGTAGTTCCTATTTATCTACTCACATTTGCATGTTTTCAAACTGCTAGATTAGCAGAAGCTGGGGCTAACGGTGGGAGCTCCCTGCGCTCCACAAATTCAAATCGCCAACCTTTCGTCAGCAAGTTCAGCTGCTCAGTCAGGGGAGCGAGAGGGGGGAGGGCTGGGAGAATGGCCATGCCCACTGAATAGATAGGCCACACCCCTAGACTGGCCTAAAGCAAGCATGGGCCAACTTGGGCCCTCCCTCCGGGTGTTGTGGACTCCAGCTCCTATCTTCCTTATACCTGGAAGGAGGGGCAAAGTTGGCCCATGCCTGCCTAAAATCCAACATCAGTTCCAGCTCACACCTCCCAACAAAGGATTCCCTGTGCAGGAAGCAGCCAGGCCTTGAAGCTGCAAGGCTATTCAATGCTAATCAAGGTGGCCAATAGCAACATTCACACTTGCCCCCAACAGACCAGAGTTGACTCTTTCTCCCATCCTGGACATCATTCCACACACACACACACACACACACACACACACACACACACACACATATATATATATATATATATATATATATATATATATATATATATAGGATTCCCCTGGGCAGGAAGCAGCCAGGCCTTGAAGCTGCAAGGCTATTTAGTGCTGATCAAGGTGGCTAATAGCAACACCCTGGTGGCGCAGTGGGTTGAACCCCTGTGCCGGCAGGACTGAAGACTGACAGGTTGCAGGTTTGAATCCGGGGAGAGTGTCGATGAGCTCCCTCTATCAGCTCCAGCTCTCCATGCAGGGACATGAGAGAAGCCTTCCACGAGGATGGTCAAACATCAAAACATCCAGGCGTCCCCTGGGCAACGTCCTTGCAGACGGCCAATTCTCTGACACCAGAAGTGACTTGCAGTTTCTCAAGTCACTCCTGATGCGACAAAAAACAAAAAAAAAATTTCTAACATTCTCAAATGGATGAGAAGAGAAAGGAAAGGGCCTGAGAGATTTGCAGTACCTTCACTCACTCTACATCCTACTGCAGTTTGAATAGGATGGACCATGGATGACGGGACTTGCAGTACCATCACTCACTTTCTGAGACTTCATCCAATGACTGATCTACACCAAAGAGCAGTTAGGCTTTTATTTTGTATGTATACAGTACAGGTGGTACATCCATCTCTGCATCAAATGGTGAACCTTGTTTTGCTTTTTGATGGTCAAGAATTTGGTTGAAACAAAATGACAGGTGTGAAAATTGGGATTTTTTAATTTGTTACTAGGGTCATTGTTTAGTGTAGTTGGGCCTACAAGCAGATAGCATTTTTTAAAAAAGTTTTACGAATCTCCATCATTTCCCCCCCATATTTAGATTGTTTATTTTCTCCTATTAGTGAAGTTGTTTTGTTTTGAGACATACGTATGAGTATTTCTTTCTTCCTCGAGCAATCGCTGATTTTAGGCAGTCTTGCATAGCTAGTCAAAACTGGTTATCATTGCTGGATCACTGAGGTTATACTTGTTATCCCTTGCGAAAGTAGGTGGTGTGTAGAAGGTCATAGGATAAGTGTTGCTAAGCAGCTAAACAGAAGGATGCTAAAATTAACCCAAGTGCATCTATCAGGGATTCATTCTCTTGTTCCTTTCCTTGGGTAAATGACATGAAATTACATTTGTTCTTAATTAAAAGTTGGGCATCTCTAACTTTCAGTTCAGACAAAACAAAACCCTAGTGTTTAATGTTTTCCTATACGATTCGGGATTGTGAATGTGAATAAACTCCTGTTGCTGAGTATCCTGACAATAGAGACTCACAACATATTGTTTCAATCTATGTCTTTATAAAGCAGTATATATCAGAGAACTAATGATATTGTGGGACTAATAATATTAATATTATCTTGCAAATAAGCAATTCTCTAGCGTTTTGTGGAATTTATTTTCCACCAAGTGTAGTTAGAACAGGTGCTTTGGGCTGAAGTCCTATTGAGTTCATTGAGAATTACCGTATATACTCGAGTATAAGCCGACCCGAATATAAGCTCAGGCACCTCGAGTATAAGCCGACCCGAATATAAGCTGAGTCAATATGGGTCAATTTCAAAATAAAAATAGATACCAATAAAATTATATTAATTTAGGCATCAGTAGGTTAAATATTTACATAAAACTGTAATTCAAGATGAGACTGTCCAACTCTGATTAAACCATTATTCTAACCTTCTTCAATGTAAATAGGCTTACATGTCCTCCAATAATAATAAATAGAGTAAAATAATAATAATAGAGTAAAATAATAAATGTAATAATAACAATACAGTAAAATAATAAATGTAACAATATTAGAGTAAAATAATAAATATAATAACAACAATAAAATAATAAATGTAATAATAATAATAATAATAATAATAATAATAATAACAAAGTAAAATAATAAATAATATTGACTCGAGTATAAGCCGGGGGAGAATTTTTCAGCCTTAAAAAAAGGACTGAAAAACTAGGCTTATACTCGAGTATATACAGTATATAAAAACATAGATATCTATTGATAAGATTTACAAAGTATTATGTTATTGTTGTTGAAACTTCAAATATGATGCCATATGACAGGTTTATTACTTATATACACAATATAGAGGAACAACTTCTCTTTGTCATGGATAATTCATTGAGAATTACTCATTACTCCTTAATCTAAGATTAAAACTTACTTATGAATGGCTTGCCTACAAATTAATCGGGCATCTATCTTTTAAATATAATTATAGATTAATGGCAACAACCCATCAAAACATATTATAGCCTCCAGTTTATAGAAGGGTTAAAGGTGGTGTAAACCTTAACTAAGAAATTCCTTAATTTTTGGGTTGCTGTAAGTTTTCCGGGCTGCATGGTCATGCTCCAGAAGCATTCTCTCCTGTCGTTTCACCCACATCTATGGCAAGCATCCTCAGAGGTTGTGAGGTTTGTTGGAAACTAGGCAAGTGAGGTTTATATATCTGTGGAGTGTCCAGGGTGTGTGAAAGAACTCTTTTTTGTTTGAGGCGAGTGTGAATGTTGCATCTGGCCACCCTGATTAGCATTGAATAGCCTTGCAGCTTCAAAGCCTGGCTGGTTGATGCCTGACGGAATCCTTTGAGAGGCATTAGCTGTCCCTGATTGATTCTGAACAAATGATCCCCCCTGCAGCAACCAGCCAGGCTTTGAAGCTTCAAGGCCATTAAATGCTAATCAAGCTGGCCAATTGCAACATTCACACCTGCCTCAAGCAGACAAGAGTTCTTCCTCCCACCCTGGACATTCCACAGACATATAAACCTCACTTGCCTAGTTTCCATCAGACCCCTCAACTTCTGCCTGCCCTGCCATAGATGTGGGTGAAATGTCAGAAGAGAATGCTTCTGGAACATGGCCATAAAGCCCGGAAAACTCATAGCAACCCAGTGATTCTGGCCATGAAAGCCTTCGATAACACATTCTCCTTAATTTTTGTTTATCTCTCCCCTTGAGCCCCTTCAAGCACTGGCCTGTGTAGTGAATTCAAACACAGATGGGATGTAATGTTGTTCATTCAAACATCAGTAAGATATGTGAGGACACAAAGAAGTTAGAGTGCTCATAGAGTCACGATGTGTACCTTTACTGACATTCTCAAATATTTTGTCTTTTGCCTCAAGTTGTTTTGTATTGTCTGGATGGTGTATTGTACCATGTGAATAATTACATCTTGGGAAACTGGGACAAATGACAGCTAGGATGGTCACAGGGATTCTGGGAATTACTTTTTCAAGTATTGACAACGTTTGATTTTTAAACAGAGAATTATATATAATTGATGCACACTTTCTCACAGTAATTTATATTATCTTTCTCTTTTTACAGATATAAAGTACATTTTCGAAGAACAACCTAAAGTTTAGAAAGGGTAGGAACTGTTTTATATTTTCTATTGATCTTGCTTCAATAAATATCCTTATTTATAATGTTGGGTGAGCCAAAAGGGAGGAATGGATGTATCTAACTAACAGTTTATATGTGGAATTTATGAATGTTTTTGGTTTCCAATGATGCAATGGAGGCTGTCATGCATTTTATGGGTCACTTAAGACTTCTAAAGTATTTTGGAATCCTATACTAGTTTTCATGACTTTGGCCAGAACACTAAAAATGTGGAGTAAAATATATAATGAAGATTGTCAGAGGTGTAAATTCAAAAAGATAGTTTCAATGTCCTATCAGAAAAATTACCTTTACTTTGTATAATGCAGTGGCTCCCAAGCTTCGTTCCTCCAGGTGTTTTGGACTTCAACTCCCAGAAATCCCAGCCAACTTACTAGCAGTTAGGAATTGTGGGAGCTGAAGTCCAAAACACCTGAAGGACCAAAGATTGGGAACCACTGTTGAACTGTTTTCTATCACTTATTGTTACATACATAAAGTGTGATTCAGATTTTAAAAAGAAAATGTAATTCTCTGCTTGCATGTAATATTTAGTCTTGGCTGTGTATCATCTGAAGGCCCTTCAAGACAGGATCTGATCCCAGGTTTTCTCTTTATCCCAGATTATCTGGCTGTGCAGACTCATATATAATCCAGTTTAAAGCAGAAAACCTGGGATCAGATCCTGGGATATAGGGCCTGCCTGGAAGGGCCCTGAGTATCATCTTAGCTTCACAATGTGCAGACAGTTTGGGTTGAGATACAGTGGTGCATCTGAGATTAATTACCACTAGCCGTCCCCTGCCACGCATTGCTGTGGCCCAGTCTGTGTATATGTGTTTTGTGTCTGTACATATTTGTGTATATATTTGTGTATATATGTGGTTTTGTACATGCATTGTAATGTATTTTATTATTTGGCTTTTTAAGTCCCTTCTGCAGTGTTTTTCATTGTTTTTATGAGTGATGGTCACTCATTGGCCTGAGAAGTGTCTCGTGTCCAAATTTGGTGTCAATTCGCCCAGTAATTTTTGAGTTATGTTAATCCCACAAACAAAAATTACATTTTTATTTATATAGATTGAAGCTCAAAAGGGAATAATATGGATTTACTGTATCTAAACCCTGTGTGCTATCCACTGCAAATACTGTTAGCCATTGTCATGTTGACTTTTGGTGAGCTTTATGCACAGTCAGTCTCTGGTTGAGAGTGTGGCATTTGTTTTTGTAGAATAGTCACCAGAGTTATAGTGTGAGTGATATTATTATTGTCATTCTACTGTGGTGAATGGTGCGTCACCAGGTATTTAAAAAAACTTTAACATCTTTTATTGTTTCTTGGTTCATATTCAAAATATTTGTGTGGAGGTAGAGTTTGAGAGAATGCTGTTCTGTAGGATATGAAAGAACTGCCAAAATTAAGAAAGATTAGCTTCTTGTGATGGGGGAAATAAGTATAAGTACACTTGCCCTTAGTGTGGTTGATTCATTTGTAAAAGATAAGCAATAGGTTGCTTTAAATAGCTGAAAAGGTTGGAAACATTATTATTTACTATCAGAATCTTCCAAGAAGTATTGGCATTGTTTATGGGAATGGACTATTGGCTATATAGCTAAATGTGGTTTGAATCTTGGGATTCTGCAACAAAGAACATCCATTCTATGAGATGGAACATGACTAAAAATAAAGGGTATCTAAATGATTGGAATTTTAATTTGGATTGCTGTGAGTTTTCTGGGCCAGGTTCCAGAAGCATTTTCTCCTGACGTTTCACCCACATCTATGGCAGGCAACCTCAGAGGTTGTGAGGTTTGTTGGAAACTAGGCAAGTGGGGTTTAAATAAAGAGTAACACTCAAAAATGGGTGGAACTCCAGACAAGAAACAATCAGGGCCAGCTAATCACCTCCCAACAAAGTATTCCCCCAGGCAGGAAGCAGCCAAGCTTTGAAGCTGCAAGACTATTCAGTGCTAATCAAGGTGATCAATTGCAACATTCACACTTGCCTCAAACAGACAAGAGTTCTTTCTCCCACCCTGGACATACCACAGATATATAAACCCCCACTTGCCTAGTTTCCAACAAACCTCACAACCTCTGAGGATGCCTGCCATAGATGTGGGTGAAATGTCAGGAGAGAATGCTTCTGGAACATGACCATAGTTCCCGGAAAACTCGCAGCAATGCTGTGATTCCGGCCATAAAAGCCTTTGACAACACAATTTTAATTTGGTTCAGTAGATACATTATACCTTTTCAAGAGCATTTCGTCTTAAATCTCATTTTAGTTCTTGATATTAAAATGGTAATGGTTGAAAGCATTGCCGAAGGTTTTCAGGGCCAGAATCACTGGGTTGTTGCAGGTTTTTAGGGCTGTATGGCCATGTTCTAGAAACATTCTCTCCTGACGTTTCGCCTGCATCTGTGGCAAGCATCCTCAGAAGTTGTGAGGATGCTTGCCACAGATGCAGGCAAAAGGTCAGGAGAGAATGCTTCTAGAACATGGCTATACAACCCAAAAAACCTACAACAACCTGGTTTGAAAGCAATCCCCATATTTAATACTAGCCATCCCCTGCCACACGTTGCTGTGGCCGAGTCTAGTGATCTGGAAAACATAGTAATGAGAAAGTGTTGGTTTCTAGTATATGTAATTTCTTTATGCTTGTAAAAAATATTTCTTGTTGTTTGTTTGTCAGTGTTGATGTAGGGATTGTCTGGTTTGCGTACTCTGGAGCATGCGACATAGAATTGTCCTTTAGGGGTCCCTTTCAAATCTATTATACTATATCTGTGTGTGTGTTAATCATATATATCTATATGTATGGCTGGATGGCTCTTTATCAGGAAGGCTTTGATTATGTTTTCTTGCCCTATGAAGGGAGTTGGACTGGTGGCCTTAAGTATGAGGATTCTGTGTGGGAAGTTTGCCCCAATTCTGCCGTTGGTGGGGTTCAGAATGCTCTTTGATTGTAGGTGAACTATAAATCCCAGTACCGACAAGTCCCAAATGTCAACGTCTATTTTCCCCAAACTCCATCTGTGTTCATATTTGGGCATATGGAATATTCGTGCCAAGTTTGGTCCAGGTCCATCATTGTTTGAGTCCACAGTGCTCTCTGGATATAGATGAACTACAACTCCCAAACACAAGGTCAATGCTCACCAAACCCTTCTTGTGCTTTCTGTTGGTCATGGGAGTCCTGTTATTCCACGTTTGGTCAATTCCATCGTTGGCGGGGTTCAGAATGCTCTTTGATTGTAGGTGAACTATAAATCCCAGCAACTACAACTCCCGAATGACAAAATCAATTTTTTTTGAGTGAAGGACATACATTGGGTTGTTAGGTGTCTTGTGTCCAAATTTGATGTCAATTCGTCCAGTGGTTTTTGAGTTCTGTTTATCCCACAAACATTACATTTTTATTTATATAGATTCTTAACTTTTGCTGGGAAGTTTGTCCCCACAATGACTACTCCATGAAAGGTGAAAAAAAAAGTTTGTTTGACTTATTGTGCAAAGGCGATCTGGGCTTCTTTGGTGAGAAATGGATGCATGCAAGCAAACTTGTAAAGGAAGGTTTGTTCTTTGGACCATGGGTATGTTTTTACGGCCAGTGCAGTGAATCTAAAATTACACCCTATCATAGCTGGGCTGCCTGTGGATTCTGTTGCCTCCAGCAGAAGGTCTGTTTTTCTAGCGCAGCTTGTTCTAACTACCTCTCCAGTTTTTCATGCCGCCTTACCTTGCAGTCAATAAAGGTAGCTCTCTGTGAATAGCTGCTATAGACAAAAGAAGTAGGTGACGGGTGGAGACTGTTTATTCAATGTGATTCAAGTAAGTAATGCTAAGGGAATTTGAAGGCCTCCCCGACAGGGCAGCTGAATAGTTTTAAGGAGGATTCACCAGCAGACTCACTTAGGGGGCACTACCAGCAGGGAGGAGAAAAGAGCAATTGAATCCCCATTCCCAATCCACAAGCATTGATATGCTTAAGTATTGAAAAGAAGGCTCTGATGGATGTTGCCTTTTCCCCTTTTGTTCTTTTCTGTTGCTTTAAATGAGCATCTGCATTACATCCCTATGTTTGGAGGGAATGACATGTGGAAAGAAAAGGCCCTTGATTTCTTTAAACCTACCCGATTTTTTTTCCTCTATGTAAGAGTCTACATTGCCTGATATATACCAGGAAGAAGGCTCTTGGTTATTTCTCTATTTCTTTGCTTTATATTGTCCTTTCTTCAAATAGTAGATTTGGAAGACTCAGGCCAGACTTCTTATTATAATTTGACTTCAAGCTGCTGCAGCATCTTTGGGGAATTACTACAATGTAATGTCTTTCGTGATGCCCAAAAGAGAGAATTCAGATTTTGGCAATACTTCAAAGGCACCAGATCCCATCTGATCTTGCATTAAGCAGGGTCAACTCTGGTTAATATAATGGCCGCTTCCACACAGCTGAATAAAATCCCACATTATCTGCTTTGAACTAGAATATATGGCAGTATGGATGCAGATAACCCAGATCGAAGCAGATATTGTGAGATTTTCTGCCTTGATATTCTGCATTATATAGCTGTGTGGAAGGGGCCTTTGATGGGAGACCGCCAACCAAGTGTTGCTGTAGGTTATAGTTCCAATGAAGGGATGATCAAAATATCCTCTTGAGTATTTCTTCCTGGCAAAAATTCATGGGGTCACCATACGTTGATAGGCAACTTGAAGGCTCATACAGATAAAATCCATTCACCAAATGTCAATGGGTCCAGTATTTGAAGGTCCAGTATTTGAAGGAGCTCTAGGAGCCCAGGAACTGAACCCTGCTTAGTCAAGGCTCTGGTGGCGCAGTGGGTTAAACTGCTTTTAAGTTTATTTATTATTTATTTAGAAGTTTTCTATACCAGCCTTCTCACCTCGACGAGGGACTCTGGTCGGTTTACAGCATATATAAAATACAATCATATAAAGAACAACAAGTGCAAAGTCATTACATATTAAAATAATGCAATACAGTACAATAAAACATCATCATTACAATTACCTAAGCCAAATCGTCAATCCAGTCATGGCCATAGTCATACTCGTAGTCACAGTTCATCATAATTCATCACAAGGAGAGGTTCTAGGTTCAGTCCTCAAATGCCACATTCCAGAGCCAGGTTTTTAGTAATTTCCTGAACGTCACCCATATTCATCCAGTACCAACTGAACTGAGCTGCTGAACTTGCTGACCAAAAGGTTGGCGGTTTGAATTTGGGGAGCGGGGTGAGCTCCTGCCGTTAGCCCCAGCTTCTGCCAACCTAGCAGTTCGTAAACATGCAAATGTGAGTAGATCAATAGGTACCACTCTGGCGGGAAGGTAATGGGGCTCCTTGCAGTGATGCCGGCCAAATGATCTCGGAGGTGTCTACGGAGAACGCCGGCTCTTCAACTTAGAAATGGAGTACCAACTTAACTGAGCTGCTGAACTTGCTGACTGAAAGGTTGTTGGTTTGAATCCGGGGAGCGGGGTGGGCTTCCACTGTTAGACCTAGCTTCTGCCAACCTAGCATTTCGTAAACATGCAAATGGGAGTAGATCAATAGGTACCGCTCTGGCAGGAAGGTAATAGGGCTCCTTGCAGTGATGTCGGCCAAATGATCTTGGAGGCGCTTACGGAGAACGCCGGCTCTTTGGCTTAGAAATAGAAATGAACACTACCTCCCAGAGTCAAACACGACTAGACTTAATGTCATGGGAAATGTTTACCTTTACCTAGCCAAGGAAACTTACAAGATATCTTTTTGTATGCTATGCTCTCAGCTTCAGAGGAAGGCAGTGGCAAACTCCTGAACAAAATCTTGCAAAAAATCCATAATAAGCTTTCCCTGGCAACTTGAAGGCACACAATCATAATAATAATACACAAGAAAATAATAAACAATAACATATATTTTGCATTCTTGTTTTTGGCATCTGTACTTGCATAATAGGACCAAGTTGGGGATGCTTTGCTGTCCTAACACTAGTTGTGAACATTTAGTATTATGCTATTAGTATGCTTGTCCCCTCTGAGGTTTTTTTTTTGTCAAATGTAGGGGTGTTATTGAGGGGTGTGTGCGTCCACGAAGTTAATCTGATAATTGATACAATTTGAAATAGGGTAGCCACAGTTAGCACAAGTCACTTTGCTATTAGATTTTTGGTTTTAACATTTTTTTAAATTGTGCTGTAGAAGGAGTGTAGAAACCCCCAGTGGCGCAACAGGTTAAACCGCTAAGATGCTGAACTTGCTGACTGTAAGGTTGGTGGTTCAAATCCATGGAGCGGGGTGAGCTCCTGCTGTTAGCCCCAGCTTCTGCTGACCTAGTAGTTCGAAAACATTTAAATGTGAGTAGATCAATAGGTACCGCTTCGGTGGGAAGGTAACGGCGCTCCGTGCAGTCATGGCGGCCGCATGACCTTGGAGGTATTTATGGACAATTCCAGCTTTTCAGGTTAGAAATGGAGATGAGCAACACCCCCCAGAGTTGGCCACGACTAGGCTTAATGTCAAGAGAAAACCTTTACTTTCTAGAAGGAGCGTGAGGGCCAAATGCTCATTTGGCAAATGACGTTATAATTTCATGAATGAGCTGGCTTTTAAAATAAAAAAATCCAGAGTCACCTTTCTATAAATGGACTTCTGTTCATGAAAAACGGACATCATTTTATAAGGTGCCACAAAATAGATGCTTTTGTTTCCCTAGATAATTGTGATCCCCTTTGTAGCCATAACATATGGCTATTAGGGAGGTCACAATCATCTGGAAAAACAAAAACATGCATCTTGTGGCAGCCGAGAAAAAGAAAACCATATGGCTGCTACTTAAAATGAGACGTACACTGTATTATCTGCACCTTCTTTCTTCCCTTGCAAGCAATGTTGCAGGCTAATATTTATTTTAAAGGGCTTGAATTAAAATGATCCTCCCCTCAGGGAGCACTTTGTTTAGAGAGCAGTGGATGAGCCTTTTATGTCTTATATGTTGGCTGCCTGACTTGACTCCTTCCTTTTTATGTGCCACAAGTTTAGCACTGTAATAATAATAATGAGAACACTATCATATTGTGCTTAAGAGGAGCAGCTGAGGGTTGAACCGAGGACTTACCAGCTTATGCACAGACTCTGACCCCTTGCCCACATGTCACATCACAAAGGTATATAAGGAGCTGCCTTCGAAATAGCAAATTATTTATCTAGCCTGGATCATCTGCTCTGTCTTGCGACTCGAAAAAGGTCTTTTCTTTGGCTTGTTACCTGATCATTTAACTGGCTGTGCCAGGAATTGAATCTGGGAGCTTCTGCATGCAAAGCAGTTGCTATACTGTGCAATACTCGTTCCTCCTATGTTTCGTTTAACCCTGGTTTGGCAAACAGGAGCAGCTTGTGAGTGTGTGTGTGTATATTCCTCCCTACTCTTTGCTTAATGCAGATTGCTGGAAAGCAGAAAGGCAAAGCTTACACTAAAGGAAAGCAGCACGAGGACTTACAAAGTGCTCCCAATTGTTCATCTATGGTTAGATGCTCAGACAGTGCTTACTTCTCTACCTGTTTATCATAAGATTTGACAGAAGCCAGGCCAGGACAATTGTCTTCAGTTTGTAGGCAAGCGGAAGGATTTTTTGGGCAAGAGAACTACAGTAACGTCTCGCTTACCCAACCTTCGGTCATCCAACGTTCTGAATTATACAATGCTGTCTGCCTTGCGCCTTCATCCACAACTGTTTCAATAAATTGCAATGTTTTGGTGTTAAATACAGTAATTACTACATAACATTACCATGTATGGGACTGCTTTTTCTGTCGATTTGTTGTAAAACGTGATGGTTTGGTGCTTAATTTTTAAAATCATAACGTAATTTGATGTTTAATCGGCTTTTCCTTAATCCCTCCTTATTATCCAACATTTTTGCATATCCAACATTCTGCCGACCCATTTATGTTGGATAAGCGAGAGACTACTGTATCTAAAATTAATTAAAGTTAATTGATTGTTATTATTATTTATTTCGGGTATTTGTACCTCGCCCTTCTCGACCCCCTGCGGGGGTCACAGGGTGGCTTCCAGCTGGCAACAATTTGATGCCTCCATGTACACATAGTAAAATACAAAACAGAAACAATAATTATATATATTTAAAAACATTAAGTCAATACAATCTAAAATATACCAGTCTGGTGGCCATTATCTAGCTGAATTCTGTAGTTGGAGACTTCATCAAGCTTGTCCATAGTCTATTACCATAGCAATTGTAGTCATTGTCATAGTCCGCATAGTTACCCGAAGGCCTGGTCCCACATCCACGTTTTTAACTTTTTTCTAAAGGAGAGGTGGGATGAAGATAACTTAATTTCCTCAGGGAGCGAATTCCACAGGCGGGGGAGGGGGGCACCATCGAGAAGGCCCTGTCCCTCATTCCCGCCATGAGGTTTATGTGTTTTTCTCATGTATTAATCATGGGACCCTTCCACACAGCCATATAACCCAGAATAAGAAGGCAGATAATTCACAATATCTGCTTTGAATTGGATTTTCTGAGTCCACACTGCCATATAAGCCAGTTCAGTGTGGATTTTATACAGCTAACATCCTTCACTGGAGGGAAGGATATTGGAGGTAAAGATGAAGTACTTTGGCCATATAATGAGGAGACAGGAAAGCTTGGAGAAGATAATGATGCTGGGGAAAGAGGAAGGAAAAAGGAAGAGGGGCCGACCAAGGGCAAGATGGATGGATGTTATCCTTGAAGTGACTGGCTTGACCCTGAAGGAGCTGGGGGTGGTTATGGCCAACAGAGAGCTCTGGTGTAGGCTGATCCATGAGGTCACGAAGAGTCGGAAGTGACTGAGCGAATAAACAACAACATATGGAAGGGGCCATGGTGTTACTGTTTTGAATAGCATTTTCTCTGCATCTGTACTTGACGCTTACCATGACAAAAACTGTATTTGTATGATTTGGGCTTGAATACTCCTAACTTGGCAACCCTACGAATGAGTGAGGCTTGATTTCAGTGTCGTAATGATATCATAGGCTACTAATATTGTGTTACCTTAATTACTGAGGGGGGGGGGGGAATGTATGAAAAGTACTTTAAAACCACGAGGATGATGATGATGATGATGATGATGATGATGATGATGATAATAATAATAATTATTATTATTATTATTATACCCAGCCTCCATCTCCCCTAAGGGACTCGTAGCGGCTTACAAAGGGACAAGCCCAGAGAGTGCAAAGTTAAAAACATAACACAATAAGATAGAATCAAAACAAAACTAAATAAAAACGTATCACAATAAAACATAACATCACAAAAACAGTACCATACAGAACGATAATGCTGTGCTTTTCAGATGTGTGTTTTCGAAACCTGTGGCTGGTATCATGATGTGCACTGTGTTAGTAGTTGTGCTTTTGCCAAAGCTGCGTCCTGGTGGCAAGGGAAGGCAGACAAAATTTGCCAGCTCTAAGCAATGTATTTCTAAGGCCTTACCCGCCTTCGTGCCTGGTGTACATGTGGCCTTTCCTTTCTTGCTGCCACTGTAGTTACTCTGGGGTGGTTTAAAGTTGAAAACAGCTGACATGGTATCCTAAGAATGGGCTGGCTCTTGTTCTCTGGCATTGGAAGATGAACTAATTTGGGCAGCTGTCACTACATGACTCCTTTGCTGCTGCAAGGGGGAAAGAATCACACCATGGGAGGAAAGGAGATCCTAACAATTTAGCTTCGAACTGCCAACTTTTCGGTTAGCAAGTTCAGCAGCTCAGCGATTTAACCTGCTGTGCCACTGGGGGCTCATGAAAGTAATATTATATAATATTTTAAATAATTGTGTGTACAAAGCAAAGTTTGTATCAAACCATGAAAACGCAACGGTGTCACTATTTCATCCACCAATGTGGACAAGATGGGGTTTTGGGGTGTTTTGGGTTTTAGAATTCTGGATAAGAGATGTTCAAATTTCCTAGGATATTTGGCTTTCTTTTAAAGTCTGTGATTACTATGGAGAATTCTAGTGACAAAACCTATTTGTGTGGAATTTTGTTACATCTGTAAACACTGGGTAGATAAAATTGCATTGAGTCCTGCACATTCAATTTAAAATTGAATTTTTTAAAAAATGATTGTAGGCATACTTGATGTTTACTGTTGGTTGCTAGGGGGTAGGTAAGCTCTTCCTCCCGTTCTTCCCCCTCTCCAAATTATGTCTGTTCTAGTTTGCTCTCATTGGGATCAGTCTAGGTTATTGACTTATCCCTTTCTTGGTTGTTGCAAAGGGAATAATTGTGTAGTCTATCACATTGGACTGTTGTGGAAGGATTAGCGGGATAACCTCTTATTATAACACTTGGCTACTTTGAGGCGCATGCCTCTGGGGCCGTCGGGCATCTGTAACCTTGCTCTTCTGTATTGTATTTGTCTGCCCTTGGGCCTCAAGGGGAATTAGCACTGACAGCTCTATTGCAATTATCATTTCAAGAGATTTAAATGGTTCACTTCTTAACTTGAGGTGTCTTATTCCCAAGCCAATTTTGGGAAATTTAAATGTTGGACATTTTTAAAAGTGGTGAAGTGTTATTGTACCCACTGACTTTCTTTAGACTATTCATACATGTAAAGTGCAAGTCAAGTATTCCTTAACATAATGTTGGGGACCAGCAATATTTTCGATTCTGGATATATATTTTTCATGCTGGAACAATTGTATTTGCATATACAATCAGAGTATATTGAGCAGATTGGTATACAGTAAGTAGGACGAGGACATCTGATGTATATATCTAAGATTAAGTTAACTTCGGTTATATGTTGGCCACCCACACTTTCTATCTCTGTACTTGTATATTTATAATCTTACCCAGACTAGATGTATACTGTTTATATTATCTTATTTATATTGACTGTTTTGATAAGGACAATTGGCTGATAAAATAAAATTGTTTTGCCATATACAATACCTACATTATGAGACATCCTAGAGATGGCACCCAAGTTCAGATATGAAATTTATGTATGTTTCATATATTCCTTGTAATACTCTGAAGGTAATTTTATACAATGTTTTGTGTATCATACAAAGTTTGGGTTCACTGAACCATCAGGAAGTAAAGAGGTCTCTGTATTGTGGATATGTGAACAATTTTGAATTTTGGAGCATGTCAGAATTAGAAGAAAGGGATGCTCAACCTATTTTTATAGCCTCTCAGCTCACAGGTGTTTGGGAATAACACTAGACATCTACTGAACCTCACATATCGTTTATTTTAACTGTTGGGGTGGTTGAAATGCTGACCTGCAGGTCGACAGTTCGAATCCGCGAGGCGGGGTGAGCTCCTATCTATCAGCTCCAGCCCCCCATGAGGGGACATGAGAGATGCCTCCTACAGGATAGTAAAACATCTGGGCGTCTCCTAGGCAATGTCTCTGCATATGGCCAATTTTCTCACACCAGAAGTGACTCAAGTCGCTCCTGACATGATAAAAAAAAACAAAACCTCTGTGTGTGTATGTCTTCTAGGCAGTGATTCTCAAATTTTGCTCTTCCAGCTAATTTGGGTCTTCAGTTCCCAGAAGTCTTGGCCAATTTGACCATTGGCCACAGATTCTAGGCGATGGAGTCCAAAACATAAGGAGGACCAATGTTTGAGAACCACTATTCTAAGTTATTGGCTTTCATTTTTTGACCCTAAACATGTTTTATACTTCTAGACCCAGAATCCCACTTGCCTGTTCAGTGGTTGTGGATTCAGATGGTACAGTGATTAATAAACTTTGGTTCTCCAGATGTTTGGGTCTACAAAATTCCTGACCAGTAGCCAAGCTGGCTGGGACTTATGAAGGTTTTGAGAATCACTGTGATAATAGAAGTGTAGAGCATCTGAAGAGCTCAGAGTTGAGAATCCCTGTTCTGTTTTATTAACTACTACTTCTATCATTCTTGACCATTGGAAAGGCTGATAAGGACTGATAGATATGAAGGTTCAACAACATCAAGGGGCTTTTATGCTTTAAAAATATAGCACTGTATCCCATGATAATTGCAGTGGAAACCAGAGATTTGCAGTTTAGGAATGTGTGTTAGCATTATCAGCCAAAGAGGTCTAGTGCAGTGTTTCAATCTGTGGGTCCCCAGGTGTTTTGACGTACAACTCCCAGAAATCTCAGCCAGTTTACCAGCTGTTAGGATTTCTGGGAGTTGAAGGCCAAAACATCTGGGGATCCACAGGTTGAGAACCACTGGTTGAGTCCCTCACCATACTGCTAGTTCCATGGTTTCATAGGATGTTCCCTATGTGAGATATACGACTTTTTCAGAGTACTCTAATACAGTAGTAGTAAGGGTACTTACAGTACTTGTATGCAGAACACACCATGCGATGTGCGGGGCTTGATGAATGCAAAGCTGGGGTGAAAATTGCTGGAAGAAACATTAACAACCTCAGATATGCAGATGACACCACTCTGATGGCCGAAAGCGAGGAGGAGCTGAGGAGCCTTCTAATCAAGGTGAAAGAAGAAAGCGCAAAAGCCGGGTTGCAGCTAAACGTCAAAAAAACCAAGATTATGGCAACAAGAATGATTGACAACTGGAAAATAGAGGGAGAAACCGTGGAGGCCGTGACAGACTTTGTATTTCTAGGTGCAAAGATTACTGCAGATGCAGACTGTAGCCAGGAAATCAGGAGACGCTTACTTCTAGGGAGGAGAGCAATGTCCAGTCTCGATAAAATAGTGAAGAGTAGAGACATCAGACTGGCAACAAAGATCCGCCTAGTCAAAGCCATGATATTCCCTGTAGTAACCTACGGATGTGAGAGCTGGACCTTAGGGAAGGCTGAGCGAAGGAAGATCGATGCTTTTGAGCTGTGGTGTTGGAGGAAAGTGCTGAGAGTGCCTTGGACTGCGAGAAGATCCAACCAGTCCATCCTCCAGGAAATAAAGCCCGACTGCTCACTGGAGGGAAAGATACTAGAGACAAAGTTGAAGTACTTTGGCCACATCATGAGGAGACAGGAAAGCCTAGAGAAGACAATTATGCAGGGGAAAGTGGAAGGCAAAAGGAAGAGGGGCCGACCAAGGGCAAGATGGATGGATGGCATCCTTGAAGTGACTGGACTGACCTTGAGGGAGCTGGGGGTGGTAACAGCCGACAGGGAGCTCTGGCATAGGCTGGTCCATGAGGTCACGAAGAGTCGGAGACGACTGAACGAATCAACAACAACAACAAGGCAGTAAAAACATGCCTGCTTTGATCATCTTATTTCTCCATTGTCTTCTCTGAATGAGGATTCTGAATACCCTTCTATCAACTGCAAATCTCAGGATTTGATATGATGAGTCTATGGCAGATAAAAGTGGAATCATTGTGTAGTGGGAAGAATACATCTAGGCAAAGGAGGGCCAGTTTCTGGTATATTTTTTTGCTGCTTAACGCTGAAGAAATGTCAGTAGCATAGTTAGTAGTTCTTTATGCTCCTCTCTTGAGGGAATCATGATTTAGTTGCCGTAGACAAGGAATTCCACATTCAAATACGGAATTGATAAAATATGACCTTGCCCTTTAATAAGTTTGTCATGAGTGTGTGTCATGTGCTAGGATGACTACTGTTCCCTGCCTTCCTCATCCCTTCCAGTATTCTGGAAAGAGCCTTTTAAAAGAAAAAACAACAAGAAAGACTGTTGAATTTATATCTTAGAATTTAGTTTTTTTCCCCGACAGGCTTTGAAAACCATATTGGGATTTACATCAGGATACTAACATGATTTATTGGCAAGATTTCTCCTGTGGGGTGTTGCTTTTTTCCCGTTTGAGGCTGAGAAAATGTGGGTTTCCATGGGCAAGCAAGGATTTGAACCCTGGTCTCCAGAATCATAGACCAACAGTAAAACCACTACATGATACTGGCTTTTAAATTAAGGGTCATACTTGGAGAAAGGGATGCTCAACATTGAAAATGGTTTAGAGAACAAAATGTTATATGAAGGCAAAATAGATTTATAGATATGGGGGCAGGGGAGAGAGGAACCTCTTGTGTGATGGAAGGAGTTTTTGATTAATTAAAAAAAGTTGTCAGGGCTACAGTGAGTTTGGAAATGTCACTTTCTGATTTGCAAGCCTTTCTGTTTACATGCATCCTAAGGATGCATCTATATCACTTTAACTGCAATGGCTCGGTGATGTGGAATGATTGGAGTTGTAGTTTGGCACTCTTTGGCGGAGAAGGCTAAAGAGCTTGCTAAACTTCATCTCCCAGAATTCCATAACATTGAGCCATGACAGTTAAAGTGGCATCAGACTGCATTAATTCTAAAGCAGTGGTTCTCAACCTTCCTGATGCTGTGACCCCTTAATACAGTTCCTCATGTTGTATAAATTATTTTCGTTGCTACTTCATAATTGAAATTTGGCTACTGTTATGAATCGTAATGTAAATATTTGATATGCAGCATGTATTTTCATTCACTGGACCAAATTTGGCACACATACCCAATACGCCCAAATTTGAATACTGGTGGGGTTGGGGGGATTGATTTTGTCATTTGGGAGTTGTAGTTGCTGGGATTGATAGTTAACCTACAATCAGAGAGCATTCTGAACTCCACCAATGATGGCATTGAACCAAACTTGGCACACAGAGCTCCCATGACTAACAGAAAATACTGGGAGGGGTTGGTGGGCGTTGACCTTGAGTTTGGGAGTTGTAGTTCACCTACATCCAGAGAGCACTGAGGCCTCAAACAATGATGGATCTGGACTACACTTGGCACGAATCCTCAATATGTCCAAATGTGAACACTGGTGGAGTTTGGGGAAAATAGACCTTGTCATTTGGTAGTTGTAGTTGCTGGGATTTATAGTTCACCTACAATCAAAGAGCATTCTGAATTCCACCAATGATAGAATTGTGCCAAACTTCCTACACAGAACTCCAATGACCAGCAGAAAATACTGTGTTTTCTGATGGTCTTTGGCAACCCCTCTGACACCCCCCCTTGCAATCCCCCCGGGGTCCCGACCCCCAGATTGAGCAATGCTGTTCTACAGGGTAGATGTCCCATAAGTGACCAGGCCATGGGGGATCACTCTACAACTGCTTTTGAATTCTGTCCCTGCTTTGTGCCTTGCCTTAATGGATGTGATCATCTGTATTGGTTTCTTTGCTTACTTGATGCACCTTTTGCCATTTTGTGTTCTATGTCCTCTTATATGACAGCTTGTCTAGCTGTCGCAGCTTGCTCTCCAGCTCTAGGATTGCACTCTTTATTAAGAAACAAAGAAAAAAAAACTTGTGTAGGTGAAATAATCAAAACTTGGTTTGGGGCACACTCTATTTTTTTAAAAAAAAATCTCATACATGCATTGGTTTCCCTGTTTGGAGATGTGTGTGGCTTGGGAAGAAGTATGCCTTCACCACTCAGTGAAGAAAGTCATTCTGAAGACACTGGGCAGGTGCAAGAAATGTTAGGCGACCCACCCCACCCAAGCTCTCGCTGGTGGGCGATTCCTTACTTGACCCCATGCGGCTGAAGCTGTTCTTTCCTGCACGTACCATCTGGACTTGGCCTGCATTCATGTCTCCTGCTTGTTTGAGAGCTCTGCTTCTTAAAGAGACGCAGAACAGAGTTTTAGATTAGGAATACTATGAAATCTTCTATAGAGATAGTAGGTTAAACAAGGAAGAGGTAGTCATGTATTGTATGCCTGCACATGTGTATATAATTTGTGAAAGGAGAACATTAATCATGAGCAGATTCCTAGAGAACTAATCCTAGCCACATCTTTTCTACTACAGAAGGCTCTAGGTATCTGCTGGGGTTTGGTTCCAGGATCTCCTATGGATCTTCAAACCCCATAACATACAATGGTATAGTACAGTAGTTTTGGTCCTCCAAGTGTTTTGGACTTCAACTCCCAAACGTCCCAGCCAGCTTACCAGCTGTTGGGAATTTTGGGAGCCGAAGTCCTAAATCCCTAGAGGGCCAAAGGTTAGGAACCACTGGTATAGTAAAACAACATCACTTAGGTATATAAAACAACAAAATCAAGGTTTGCTGTTTGAATTTTTTGGGGGTGGGTGGAAATATTTTCAAGCTGTGGATGGTTGAGTCTGTGATGCAGAAACCATGGATACAGAGGACTGACTATATAAAAAATGACTGCATTGGGCCTTCACTGTGTTTGTGAAAATGGTTTGTCTCATTTTTGCAGTTAGACTCTATTTATTTTTCCACTGGAAGAGGATGATGAGATTGAAGGAATGCAATTAAGTTAATTCAAGGATGCTATATGAAACGAACTCAAGGATTCCAAGGCAGTGCAGCTGCATAACACTGTAAAAAAAAAGAAAAGAAAAAAAAGAAATTTGTTTTGTTCCTGGTTTGAAAGTGTTATTTCCCATTTAATTGTGCAGAACTTACTTTAAAGTAGTTGTTATACCCCAGAAACTTTGTGCCTGTCATTTTTAACTTTTCATAGGCAATTTTTCACTTTTTGCGCAGAATGTAAAAAACAAACTTTTTGCAGTTTAATAAACTTTTCTTATGCTTTTATGATAGAACAAATTAGGAAATGACATTTATAACCCAGGAACAAAGATCACATGTGCGCCTTTTGAGTAAAGTCTACCATGAGCGTTTTTTACAAAAGGAGGGTATAAATCAGTGGTTCTCAACCTGTGGGTCGCCAGATGTTTTGGCCTTCAATTCCCAGAAATCCTAACAGCTGGTAAACTGACTGGGATTTCTGGGAGTTGTAGGCCAAAACAACTGGGGACCCACAGGTTGAGAACCACTGGTAGAAATGAAATCACAAAATACTTGAAAAAGTGTTTACATGAATTCAGTGCCTGCTGTTTCACTTACCTATGTTCTAAAAAAAATCTCCCCAAGTATTTTTGGACCTTGGTAGGTCCTTCAGTGCAGTTCTATAGTATCCTGATGTTATCCATGGTTTCAGAGTGTCTTAAAATGTATCCCCTGTAGATGCTGAGGTCCTGTTATATTTTCTGTCTCACTTCCAGTTTGGCTTGGGGACAGAAATAGCTACAGTCATCCTAGTGGAGAGGTCCACTACATGTCTTTTTGGTGTACAACTCTCATCAATCCAAGCCAGTGAACCAGTAGATGAGATGTTGGGAGTCGCAGTCCAGCAACATATGGAGAACCATAGTTGTCCATCCCTGAGTTATTGGCTGGTTTTTGGTGGGAAGTGGATGTCTTTGGGTCCTCCTGGACTTTGTATATGCTTTTTATACAGTTAGCTATGGCTAAAGTATTAGAACTGGGAAGTGTGGTATTATATTGGTTTCAGTCCATTCTAGAAGAGAGGACTTACTTTGGCTTATTTGAGGGTTCCAGTAGTCTATGCTGCTGGAAAGGGCAAGACAGGGAGAAGATTGCTAGAAGAGCAGGTAGTATCAATGCCTGGAAGTAGATCCACCCTTAGATGCCTACAGACATTGACCATCAGATTGGCAGGACCAAAGGATGGAATCTTCTCATAGTGATGGTAGACACACTCTTTGCCCCAATAGATAGCATTGACTTTTGCTTTGGTTGCATTGTAATTGAGATTTTAAGTCCTGGCTGTCAGAAGTCACTTTTATTATTTTGTTTGAAACTGGCTTGGTTTTTAAAACTACTGTTTTTAAAGTCATTGCTACTGTTTTTAAAGTCATTGCCCAAGTCATTTTGTACTTGGGTGGCATATATTTTTGTGTTTTTCTTGCTTTTGTCTCTTAAATTAGTGTTTTTTATTATTTGACTTTTGACTAGGTTGTGTGAACTGGTTTGAAAAACCTGCATGGTGTTTGAAATGGCATAAAAATACAATAATATTGTAGCTGAAATGAGAAACAAACAGTTTGCCAGGTCTAAGTAAAACCACATTGGAACCTATGTATATGGAAACAATAAGAGTGATCCACTATGGATATTATCTCATCACAGTTGGGCCTGAATCCAGTCTTAACAAGAATAGATCCACTGAATTAATGGAAGTTATAGAAATGCAATAAAAGTTCCCACTGATTGAATGGGCCTGGCGTCATGAAATTTCAGCCATATGTTGTGGAAGGCACTTTTTGCCAGGGATGCTAATAGAGTAATGCTACTTCTGCTGTTGCAGTCTGTGTTTACATCAGCAACTGGGCAAATGCACTATCTCACCAGTTGCATCTGCTCTAGCAATTCCAGTGTGGTTGTTTACCAACTGACATTGTTGTTGCAACAGACACAGTCTGTTCCTCCCATGGAATCCATGGCTGTGAATAAACAGCTTTAGTGAGACTCCGAGTTGGTTGTGTCAACAGTCTTGTGTAGTTTAATATCATAAATAGCTGCCCCACATGAGTATTTTGGAGGTCAGACTTTGCTCAAATGGCTAATTTATTCATAGTGACAAAGTCTTGGTTTGCTGTTTCTTGAGTGATATAGATAAGTTAAGGTTTTTTTTGTATTTCAACTCCTGGAACACACTCTTTGCCTTAGCTGGAGGATTTTAAGAGGTGATGTGAAATTACTACAGTTGTAGCATCCCACGGGAAATACTTCCTCAGACTGATGTAGACATGTTTTAGAACAAGACTATGAAATTGTGGAGCTAGGTACCACAATTCACATCATTCCTCAGGCTGACTAGGGCTGAAGGGAATTGGAGTCTACCACCTTTCTAGTGGAGGCTACAAATATGTACTTTGAATATGTATTTTCAGTAATTTATAGTATACTAGCTATACCCTGCCGCTTGTTGCTGTGGCCCAGTCTGTGTATTTGTGTGTGTGTGTGTGTGTGTGTGTGTGTGTGTATATATATATGTATATGTGTGTGTGTATATGTGCATATATGTGGTTTTGCGCATGCATTGTAATGTATGTTTTATGTTTTGGCTTTTAAAGTCTCTTCTGCTGTGTTTTTCAGTGTTTTATGAGTGATGGTTACTCATTGGGCTGATACGTGTAATGTGTCCAAATTTGGTGTCAATTCGTCCAGTGGGTTTTGAGTTATGTTAATCCCGCAAACAAACATTACCTTTTTATGTATATAGATAGATAGAGGTCAAGAACTAATGGCATGGTTATATTGCTTTGAACTTATTTTCATAAAGCCAACCATTAGATATGGTTGCTGAAAGGGCACCATTAGTGTCTGCTTTGTTTCCCTTCTGCAAGGAATATATGCTAACCATCATGTCTCTGTTCCATCATCTGGTACTTAAAAGATGGTCCAAGCTGTCCCTGTTAAATATTACTCAAACATCCCAAAAGCATGGCCTACTGTGTTTTAAAAACCATAACTGTGTATGATATGATGGTGACAATGTAAAGAGGAATAGTTTGTGTACATGTTGTTCATGAATGTTTGTTCATGAAAGCATAGCGTTCCAGGGAACCTTGGTTGAGAAACCCTGGTTTAGGCGTTTGAGGAAGACACTATCAGCAAAGAGAGAACTGTTGCTTGCTCTTCATTGCAACTTGAGAATTTTGTGGTGGAATTGCTGTGTCAGCATGCTGTGACCTGGTGTATTGTTTGCACTGGGTGAGGGCCCAGGTTGTGGTCTCTGCAACATAGTAGACTGAAACACCCCAGTGCTCCAACGATTGCCATGGACACATATGGCACAAAGCCGCAGTGCAGTAGAGAAATTTCCAGAGATGGAGCTGACTCATCTACATTCTGTCCTGCTAATAAAAAGATGATAGAACTGACATGCAGCATGGCAAGATCGGCATGCCCTGCTAGCCTTGCATAGGATACTATTTTGGTAATAAGCTAAAGCTATCTCTGTGTTGTTGCTGATAGGTGTATTTTTAGAAGTGGGGTGCCGGTTCATTAAACATTGCGGCTGAAATGATATAGAACCTCCAGATACTTTAAAGATGGTTCTTGTCCATTTACCTTCTCTGATTTCCTCAAGAGCCATTTTAAACCATATTTCTAGAAAAGATTAATATTAATCTTAGTGCTTATGTTAAGTGTTAGATAAAGTCCAAATGATTGGAGCTTTTTGTTATTTATTTATAATTGATGACATTTATATCCCGCCCTTCTCACCCTGAAGGGGACTCAAAGTGACTTACAAGTTATATGTACATACAATATATTATATTATTAGCATAGCACAATATTAGTATTATATATTACTATATTGTACTATACCAATATACTAATATACAATTATGATATTGTATTATTAGTAGTACTATATTGTATTACAATATAATATCAATATTATATGTATATACAATATATTATATTATTAGCATAGCACAATATTAGTATGATATATTACTATATTGTACTATATGACTATATTAATATACAATTATGATATTGAATTATTATTAGTACTATATTGTATTAAATTATAATACTATCAATATTATATGTATATACAATATATTATATTATTAGCATAGCACAAACAATTTATGAATTTCATTAAAAATTGTGATGATACTATGGTTTAGAACAGTGTTTCTCAACCTTCCTAATGCCATGACCCCTTAATATAGTTTCTCATGTTGTGGCGACCCCCCAACTATAGCATTATATTCATTGCTACTTCATAACTATTATTTTGCTACTGTTATGAATCCTAATGTAAATATCTGATATGCAGGATGTATTTTCATTCAGTGGATGAAATTTGGCACAAATACCTGATACGCCCATATTTTAATAATAGTGAGGTTGGGGGGGGGGGGTTGATTTTGTCATTTGGGAGTTGTAGTTGCTGGAATTTATAGTTCACCTACAATCAAAGAGCATTCTGAGCTCCACTAACGATAGAATTGGGCCAAACTTCCCACATAGAACCCTCATGACCAACAGAAAATGCTGTGTTTTCTGATGGTCTTTGGTGACCTCTCTGATACCCCCTCGCGACCCTCCCTGGGTTCCCGACCCCCAGGTTGAGAAACACTGGTTTAGAATCATAGAGTTGAAGGGACCTCGTGGGTCATCCAGTCCAACCCCATTCTGCCAAGAAGCAGGAAAATCACATTCAAAGCACCCCCGACAGATGGCCACCAAGCCACTGTTTAAAAGCCTCCAAAGAAGGAGCCTCCACCACACTCCGGGGCAGAGAGTTCCACTGCTGAACAGCGCTCACAGTCAGAAAGTTTTTCCTAATGTTCAGATGGATTCTCCTTTCTTGTAGTTTGAAGCCATTGTTTCGTGTCCTTGTTTGTTGCAAAAGAACAGCTCCATATTAACGTAACTGCATTCATACTGCTAATTTATACACACCTCAAGAGCATAATTCCATTGATACCTTTCGGCTTTATTCCCAAGTATGTGGATGACATGTGGCCTTGGATGTGGGTGATACTTTCTCAGGAACACAGGATTCCCCCAAGAAACAGTGCTATTTCTTTTATGATTGCCTTATTAAAATGTGCTATGTCTGCATCAGAAATGAATCTCTTCCAAAACAGAAAGTGAATGCATGCTATTGGGTTGAACTGCCATGAACAAGTTGGATCACGCCTGTTGTCTGTAGCCCTCTGAGAATAAGCACAGATTTTGACTTTTTTTCACCCAAGTTCAATGAATTGGCTGCTGGTTTTTAGACAGGTAACTGTTTTTTTTTCTAGTGTTTTGGAATGACATTTTTTTCTGGGTGAACGAGGGTTGATTTCACTCAAACATTTCAGCATGTGCCTCTGCAGTGCTACAAACTTGTTATCCAAACATGTGTTCATGTTGGCTTCCATCTGTTGATAAAAGTTAGGGGAATGACCTTGCTCAGTATGGATTGACTGGCCATTTCATCACTTTTTGATCCACTGTGCTTTAACTAAAAATAGTGGGAAATAATGTAAATTGAATGATAAAATAACTCTTCTGTACAACAGGGATTATTTCTCTGTGCAATGAAATTACTGGTATATTACAATTGGCCCTTTCTTGATTGCAGAAGGAATTTAGCTTTCTGATGTATTTTTCCCCTGAAAGCTTCATGAAATGTGTAGGGTTAAACTGTCATGGGGAAGTACAATTAGGATACTTTGATGGGAATTGCTTACTTCTTAAAAGCATTTCAACCATCTTTCTAAACTTGTGTGAGTAGCCTCCAACTGTAGGCGTTTGCTACACTTCCCCATGGATTTTGCAATGCTTGCAGCCTTTAGGGAGAGAAAACAGTCCTACTGTGGTGGGGAGGGAGGAGATACCTTTTGATTTGTGGATGCTTGCTCCTTCAAGACCATATTAGGTTGGGAGCTAAAATCAATATTTGAAATGCCATCATTAAATAGTCAGACATTAGCCCTGCGCAGAATCTGAGAGAATATTAAAAGATTTATGGGTTAAAAATTTCAGCACTTCCAAACAGCCTGGAAAGCTCCTTGCTTAGGTATTTTTTGTAAAGTTCCCAGTGGTTGAAAGTGTTGGGGTATCTGAGCTGTTAGGCTAAAAAATAATCCTTAATTGGGGCCATTCCACCAAAATATAGCAGTCCCAGGAGTAAACTCCCCAACCAGCAGAAACTTACATGACAATGACGATAATGTAATGGAAATGGACTATGGATAGGTTTCCAATCATGTTGTGTTCGGTGAATTCGTTTTTAGACAAGGCTAGACAGCCAGTATTATTGTAATGTTTATCATTGTACTTTTTAGTCTTAAATAAAATTTTAAACTAATTTAATGTATTATTCATATGAAATTACTGCATGTATTATGTGCATGTACTGGCATCGAATTGTGGCGGCTGTAAGCTGCCCTGAGTCCCCCCTCTGAGGGTAGAGAAGGATGGGGCACAAATGCTTGAAATAAATAAATAAATAAATAAATAAATAAATAAATAAATAAATAAATAAATGTGGTGAGCAAGAGATGGCTTCAATTCCTTAGGATGGCTCAGAATTGCAGTCAGAACCTCAGGTTCAAAATATTTATTGAAGTAAAAGGAATACATTCTTGAAAACATCTTGGAGCTAACTAGCTTACTAAATGTCATCTTCTAAAGAAGGTAAAAGGTAAAAATATCCATGCAGCTACATTTTGCCTGGAGAGAGGCAAATGTCCTCACTGGGAGAAAGAAAAGCAGAAGACCCTAAAATGGTGGAGACTGCATGGTCAACCCAGGGCAGTTTAAACTTAAGAGGAAGTTCCCTCCCAGAAATTCTATTACTATGGACCATAACTATGTCTACAACTGGCTTGACTTTGAAGGAGCCTAGGGGTGGCCACGGCTGACAAGGAGCTCTGGCATGGGCTGGTCCATAAGGTTACAAAGAGTCGGAAGCAACTGAACGAATAAACAACACGGCATCAAAAGGGGAGGTGATAGTGGCTAGCAGGAAAGACAAAGACAAAGCCCTTTAGGAAAACATACATAGGAACGTGGGGGAAAGGAATCCCTCAGCTTAGCCTTGTCTCTAGTCTAGCTACTCATTGAGGACTAGAAACTTGATGTCACAAAACTTTGTGCAACAGAAAGAATGGAAGTGAATGAATAGTTTTTATCACCCAGTTGTTAGAAGCTACTTTCCATTGCAAAAATAAGAAGTTCATATTTCTGAGAGTTAATTAGTATAATTAATTAATACAATCAATTTATGCCTATGGAAATGTACTTAAAGGTACCTTCAAATGGATGGTACTTCTCCCCCCCCCCCCATGTCCATTTATTTGGATTGCCTCCCCCTTTTTGGGTCATATTTATGCCTTGTTGTTCCTCTCTTTGGCCTTGGATGGAGGTATCCTGGGGGATATCTACACTGCACTATTATAGCAAATTGATACTACTTTAACTGACATAGCTTTATCCCATTGATTTGTGGGTTATGTAGTTTGGTGAGAACTTGGAATTCTCTCCAAATAATTTTATTGTTGTAGCCATACTGTTCTGGAGCAGTCATCTTTATCTTTTGGTCGTCCAGATGTTTTGAACTGTAGCTCTCAAAATCCTGACTACTGGCCAAGCTGCCCAGGGCTACTTGGAGTTGAAGTAGACATCTGGAGGCAGAAAGGTTGAGAATCACTGCATTTGAGCTGTCTAATATTTGAAATTTGCATTTTTGTTATACAAGTGCTTACCCACTTGTATGAGATGAGTACAGAATGGCGAGTTTGCAAATCAGCATGGATGTGTTTGTCCTTGAGGGTTCACCCTTATGAACCTGCTGGTGTTTTCAGATTTGCTGGAGAGGGCCTCCTTTCTGTCTCATCCTCCTCCAAGGTACACCTGATGGGAATAAGAGAGAGAGAGCCATCTCAGTGGCTGACACCAGACCCCAGATCTCCCTCCCTGCTCACTTTCAGCTGAAGACTTTTCAACTTTGCCAGGTCTTTCAGGACTGATGATTTAAGCAGATGGTCTGTACAACAGAGTGAATTTGCAATTTGTTATTGTTGTTGTTGTTTTTTTGTCTTATACTCCTAAATGATTTTGGATTTAAAAAAATAGTTTGATCACTTTTTAACTTTTGTACTTTATTGATTTGTAACTATTTTTAAAATAACTGCAAGGCTCCTGAGCCCAAAACGGAGAAAAGGGCAGGATAGAAATAAACACGATAACAATAACGATGATTATTTATAATGGGCAAGATGGGTGTTTATACCACAAATATTTTTACGCTCAAGCAGTTTACAGCATCAGGTTCATTAAGCAACTTCTGGGATCATCTGAAAATGCTTGCTCTTTTGCATACTCTGTGTATGTAAGTGAGGTGTGTTTGTGACAGAGATCATCCATTTATATCAATGACTTTCTAATGCATCTTTAAATATTGTATCTTAAGCCTGCCTTGTACATTGGCAAGAAAGCGGTAAAAGACTGTCTTAGAGTTGCTCAGAAGTATAAGCATGGGGAACATGGAACTCACCAGAAACTGAGAACCCCTGCTTCCTTTATCCCTTATTATTGGCCATTCTGACAGAGACTAATGATAGTAATTAAAGTCCAGCAACATCTGAAGAACTGAAGATTCCCAAACCCTGTTTTATAAGAAGCTTAAGATAGAAGACAGGCATTAGCCTTGTGCAGTGGGAGTAAGTGGGGTCGACCCACATTCTTTGAAATTCAGGGGGGAAACTGCTTCGACTGACTTGATATTTCTGTTAAGGCCATACCAAGGTATGAGAAAAAAGTAAGGTTTACAAACACTCTCCTTTATATCAGTGACATCCATTGTACCACATCTTACTGATTTTAGGAAATGGTGATGTGTTATGGCTTTTCCCAGAAAAACAATCTGAGCAAAAACATATTATCGTATATACTCATGTACAAGTCAAAATCATGTATAAGTCGAGGGCAGGTTTGGGGGCCAACATTGTGGATTTTGACATGATCCTGTATAAGTTGAGGGTGGAGCCCCTGGTGGCACAGTGGGTTAAACCCTTGTGCCAGCAGAACTGCTGACCAACAAGTCAACAGTTCGAATCCGGGAAGAGTGGATCGAGCTCCCTCTGTGAGTTCCAGCTCCCCATGCGGGGGCATGAGAGAAGCCTCTCACAAGGATGGTAAAACATCAAACATCCAGGCATCCCATGGCACGTCCTTGCAGATGGCCAATTCTCTCACATCAGAAGTGACTTGCAGTTTCTCCTGACATGGAAAAAGAAATTTGAGGGTCATCCCATGGAGTGGGGGAAGTACCAGTGCCTCATGGGGACCAGCTGCCCTTGGTTTGCCACCATAAATTTCCTCCCCAGGCATTCAAAAGGGCCAAAAAGTGGCACAGTGGCAGAAAAAGTAAAATGGGACTCTTGCATCTGTTAGGTTCTCCTTTGGTAGATTAAGCTCTTTCCTTCCATCCCTCATCTCTGTGAAGGAGAGGATGCCTTTTTAAAAAGATGAGAGTTAAGATACATTAGTTACGTAAGATACATTACTTACATTGATCGGTTTTTCGAGGTCAGTTTTTTGATTCTAGCAGAACATGGCTGTATAGCCCGAAAAACCTACAACAACCCAATGTTCCCACTCTTAGTTCATCCCTTAATGGGAGCATAGGATACAACAGGCAGCATAGGCTTTTTAAAGGCAGTGACACCTCAAAATTAACTTTTTCAAGCTTCCAGCTTTAAAATGTTGAAAATTGCCTTTGTAAATTGTATGTATGCGTGTGCTGGTGCCTTTAAGTTGCCTGTCAACTTAAGATGACCTTATAAATTTTCTCGGGCAAAAAAATACCCAGAAGTGGTTTTGCCAGTTCCTTCCTCTGAAATATAGCCTGCAGCATTGGCACTCTCCCATCCAGTTACTAACCACAGCTGATCCTGCTTAGCTTTCAAGATTGGATGGAGTTTGGTACTTTAAATGTATCTAGGCATTACTTTGTGAATTATACCCCACCTACAAGTTATATGGAGGTTAAAGTGTGACCCATTTAAGCCTCAGTAGCGCCCTTTCCCAAAATCACCAGGGCACCAACAGCCGATTACCCTCCCTTTTGACCTTGCAAAATATCTCTAAATGGTTACTTAAATATATTGTCATACTCCATCTCCTTGCATTCTCACATTAAGGCAGCCATAGTTGCATTATTCTTGCTTGAAATTAGATGCAAAAGTTTCCTAATTTAGAGCCAGCTCACTGTTGGTGCTAGATCTGGGTTTAATGCAGCTATTAAGTATACCCTGGAAAAGCATGCTGAGTTTTTTCCAGCTGTTCTGAAATCTATTTAATTATTGTGTCTAATATGTTTTGCTAATGGGTTGTAGTTGTATTTCCATGTGTAAATAATGAAAAAAATATGACTGTTATTCTCCCAGTGTAAATACAATACATTGATCTATTTAAAGATGCGGGATTAAAATAAATAGAAAAGTAAAGCAAAATCTCACACCAAACACATAAGACATCAGTTCTGATATGTCCACTATATTTCTGGTCACTAGTTATTGAGGTTTACTTTTCTACATTATGTTTTAAATTATGTTTTAGTTGGTAAACTTTGTTGCTGTCTCTGGGCTTGGTCCATCATGTAAGCCGCCCCGAGTTGCTTCAGGAAGATGGTGGCGGAGCATAAAATGAAGTTATTATTTGATACACAACAAGATTAGTACACAGCAAACAAGGTCGCTATGCCGACTGTTGTATTGGATCACACATCGGACACTCCCCAAGTGTCTAGGACTTTGTGATGTATCAGCGAATAATGCGTGCAGATCCAAGTAGGGTGGCCTTTTGCAGCTGATAGATGGTAATTTTGTCAGTGCCAATTGCTTTTAAGTGCAGGCCAAGGTCTTTAGGCACTGCACTCAGTGTGCTGATCACCACTGGGACCACCTTTACTGGCTTGTGCCAGATTCTTTGCTGCTGCTATTATTATTATTATTATTATTATTATTATTATTATTTTAATAATGATGTGTTTGGTATTTAGGAGAACAACACATTCATATTTGCCTAAAGATCTCATCCTCACATTATAGGATTGCTAGTTGTTCTCAAAACCAGAACAAACCCTAGCTAGCTTGTCATCATAACACAATTAAATATTTTCATAGAGAGCAGCGAGAAGTTGCACCCAATGTTGCCAACTGATCAGTAAATAATGCTGTTACTGTGTCTAAGAGCATCTTGATGGACAGAACTGAATAGGAAATAATTTCCTGCAAGTGTTGACTGATGAAGATCATGTACTGTTTAAAAGCAAGTAAAAAGCAAAACAGAAGCTGGCAACTGTAACATTCAAGCACTTGGAAACGTATTCAGAGGTAGCCATGTGGGTCATGCCCCAAAGAAAAATCAAACCTAAAATCAATTTAACAAGTGATACTTTGCATTGTGTGTTTTGTGCATTTAGCATTTTGTGAATCAAAGCCATCGGTTTTGTGAAGACACAAATGTTAATCAAAATATTTTTGTGAGTGGAATATCAAAAATGACTTTAGGGATCCAGTATGTAAAGGAATCATCAGGTGCCTGGAATTTTGAGTTGAGGTTTTGAGTTGAGGAAGAATGAAGAACGCCTAGCCTGCCCTAATCTTGCAAAAGACAGAAGCAGGCCTTTGCAGAGTGAACTTTGGATCCCTTTCTGCTTTGCCGAAGAGAGCCGCAGAGGTGGGTGGGATGTTCAAGGGAGGCTTAGAGCAGACGGAAAAGAAAGCTGCAGATGTTTAGATACTGCTGCTCTCAAAACATTTAATAATCATTGCTTTGCAGAAACAGGGAGGGGATCACAAAGGCCTTCAAGTTCTTGCTTGGTTGGTTTGCGAAAGGCAGCAGGGACTATTCAGGGCCAAAGGAGTGAGATTGGGGGGAGGGAAGGAGCTGCCACTCCCTTCCCTGGAAACAGCTCCTTTAGTGGGCTGCCTGAAGATTTATGATGGAGATGGAGGAGGAGTAAAGGTGGATTTTGCTCAGTACCCACTGCTGTAGCTGCTCCTTCTGCTTGCAATTCAGAGGTGTGTTTTCCCCCCTTGCGGGTGTGGTTTTTCACAGCTCTGAAAACTTTCACTCTTAGTTTGCCATGTATGCACCTCTGCCTTTGGCTTGTTTCTTTGTCCTTAGTCCACTCACACTGTGGAGATGATCAAACTTCCGTGTCAAGAAGTTTTGCATCCCCTTGCTTCTGATAGGAAGAAATGGAGCAGGAAAAAGGATGTGATGAAGCAGGGGGAGGAGGCTCAGCTTCACAACATGAAGGCTGACCCTCCTTTTCTGTATTAAATTTAAATCAGTATTCCCCCAAAGTCAGGAAGCCAGTTCTATAGGAAGAGCACCTTCAAATTCCATCTGTTTTCAGTTGTGTGTTTTCCTTTTTGTGTGAACTATGTCTGCAAAGTTGGGAGTGAGTAATTTAGTGTTGGATACACTTCTAGTCTACCTCTCTCTGTGTGGCTTTGCTAGGTGACGGGAGAAAAGGAACTTGATTTAACTTTTTGGAATTGTGATAATAAAATGGAAACATTTTTAAAAACTTGTTTCCCTGTAGTAATGCAGTTACTAGTTATTAACTGCAAAAGCTGGGTTGCAGTTAAACATAAAAAACCAAGATTATGGCAACAAGACTGATTGATAACTGGCAAATAGAGGGACGAAACTGGAGGCAGTGATTGATAGATTTCTTATTCATAGGTGCAAAGATTACTGCAGATGCAGACTGCAGCCAGGAAATCAGGAGACACTTACTTCTTGGGAGGAGAGCAATGACCAATCTCGATAAAATAGTGAAGAGTAGAGACATCACCCTGGCAACAAAGATCCGCATAGTTAAAGCAATGGTATTCCCCATAGTCACCTATGGATGTTAGAGCTGGACCATAAGGAAGGCTGAGCAAAGGAAGATAGATGCTTTTGAACTGTGGGGTTGGAGGCAAGTGCCCAGGGGGTCGCATCCGAACCTCGGACCTTAGTTTGCCCAAACGTGCTTTATGCACTTGTCTGAAGCCAAGAATGACTTTAAGTTTACTTAGTAAGCAATAAAAACCCAGTAGTTCAATGTTATATTCCTTTATTGGTCCTGGAAGGAAATAGGCATTTGCCAGGGGGTTCTGAAATGCTAAAATTTGTGACTGGAGATGTTAGACTAGGGGTCCACAAACTTTTTAAACAGAGGGCCAGGTCACAGTTCCTCAAACTGTTGGAGAACCAGATTATAATTTGAAAAAAAAAAAGAATGAATTCCTATGTACACTGCACATAACTTATTTATAGTGCAAAAACACTTAAAATATAATAATTAAAATGAAGAAGAATTTTAACAAATATAAACTTACTAGTATTTCAGTGGAAAGTGTGGGCCTGCTTTTGGCTGATGAGATAGGATTGTTGTTGTTGTTGTTGTTGTTGTTGTTGTTGTTGTTGTGTGCTTTCAAGTCGTTTCAGACTTAGGTTAACCTTGAGCGAGGGCTGGGTAAATGACCTTTGAGGCCATATCCGGCCCCCGGGCCTTAGTTTGAGGACCCCTGCCTTAGACCCTTCCAAATTGAGTTGAACTTCACCTTCAATCAGTCCATCTCAGTGTACATAGTGATGAGGGATGATGGGAATTATAATCTGATGACAATGTCATGGCTGTGGCATATTGATTCCTAAGTAAAATTATGTTTTGTTTCCACTGCTTCACAATCCTTCAGGTAGTTTCACCAAGCAGATGGGAACAAAGTTAAGAGTAGTGTCTTTCCTTAATAAGGCTTGTATAGGATTTGTACATCTCTGACATCTTTGCTTTCTCTAGGCGGTTAGAGGGGTGCTACAATATTGTAATACCTTGTGTTAGTATCTTCAGTATAGATTTATGTAATGAATGTCTCCTTTTTGTAAAACGAAATGTTCTGAAATTAGAAACGTGATTGAAGATATGTGCTATACATGTATATCCGTGTTGCGGGCATGGCTTTGCATAAATCATGGATTTTGTCGGCAGAATACAGCATCTTTGGAATGGAGCCAAGCCCTTCATTAGATGGCTGCAAGTGGTTGTGTGCTTTTACATCCATTTGTTTAAAAAAAGATCTAGAACTATAGACTGCGATCTTAAGTAGAGTTATGTGGTGAGAAATAGTCTAGCCTTCAAATCAATGTGTGAGATAAAGATGCAAATTTGTGTGTCTACCTATTTGCTTTTTAAGGTTGCTTTGGAAAAATGAGCTCAGCGGTTTGCCTTCTGCATGAGGCAATTTACAATAATTGTTAGATTAACTGAGTGCTGAAGTTTGCCACCTACTTGGGAAACTGGCTTGACGCTCTCTCAGGATTGTCTGCCTGTGGTTTCTAGCCAAAGATTCACTCTTTGAGAAAGTCTCACTTCTAGTGCTGAACAATTTTTTGACTCACTGAATGAATGCAATATGTTAACACTCCTGTAAGCCCCAGAATTGCTTGGCTGCCCCTTGCCCTGCCTGCTTCATACTGGCTTGAAAAGGTACCATTGTTTGTTCTGCAAACACTGGGCAATGTTTGTTTCCAAGGTGACTGCGGCTCTTTTGCTGCTTTGTAGGGAAGGGGGGAAAAGTTAGGTTAAACACCTGAGAGCATCTTACTTCAAGTTATTTCCCCCTCTCCATGCTGTTTCAGAAAGTTCATACCAAGTTTTAATTGGTATGCGCAGGCAACAGTTCTGAACGAAAAGCAGCAGAGGTGGTGTATATGTTGTCTTCATCATATTTTGGTGATTTTTTAAAAATCACCAAAATATGATGAAGACAACATATACACCACCTCTGTGGTGCAGCGGGTTAAACCACTGACTGAAAGGTTGGCAGTTCAAATCCAGGGAGCAGGGTGAGCTCCCGCTCTTAGCTCCAGCTTATGCCAACCTAGCAGTTCAAAAACACGCAAATGTGAGTAGATCAATAGCTACCGCTCCGGTGGGAAGGTAACAGTACTCCATGGAGTCATGCTGGCCACATGACCTTGGAGGTTTTTTTTGTTTTTTTTTTGTCGTGTCAGGAGTGACTTGAGGAACTGCAAGTCGCTTCTGGTGTGAGAGAATTGGCCGCCTGCAAGGACATTGCCCAGGGGACGCCTGGATGATTTCATGTTTCTATCATCCTTGTGGGAGGCTTCTCTCATGTCCCCACATGAGGAGCTGGAGCTGATAGAGGGAGCTCATCCGCCTCTCCCCGGATTCGAAACTGCGACCTGTCGGTCTTCAGTCCTGCCAGCACATGGGTTTAACCCACTGCGCCACCGGGGGCTCCTTGGAGGTGTCCATGGACAACGCTGGCACTTTGTCTTAGAAATAGAGATGAGCACCACCCAAAGAGTCAGATATGACTAGACTTAATGTCTAGTTTTATCTTTGCTTAAGACTTGTACGTATGCCATGGATTCTAGTGAGAAGCCTGCGTTTGAATCCCCCTGGGACATGGACACCTACTGGATGATCTGGGACAAATCCTCTCTCTGAGGAAATGGTAAACCTCTGTATTAATTTTGCCAGGAAAAACTCACGATAGGGTTGCCATAAGTCAGAATTAACTTCAAAGCATGTGACAGCCACAGACTTGCAGTGTACTTGCCTTTTTCTTTAATGTTCCTCTGGACTTTTTAAATTGTTCTGTGGAAAAGCATATTTTATCAGTTATAATGAGTGACAAGAAAATAGCAAAAATAAGTATCATGGAAAAAAACTATGGGCTGTTTTCTCAACAGCATCTAAATTGATGCTCTAAGGAAGCCCAGCTAGGAAAAAATGGAAAGTACCGGGCCATAAGGAATGCCATCATGCTCAACTTTGGTATTTAGTTTACATTTTTGTAATAGCAATTATACTAACACATTGTAGAGTTGTATTTTATGATGTTCACTTGCTTAAGTGCAAAATTTAGGGAAACTGTGTTTTTTGGAGTACAAGCCTCAGGTCCCACATCCCATGTTGTATAAATTATTTTCGTTGCTACTTCATCACTGAAATTTGGCTATGAATCGTAATGTAAATATCTGATATGCAAGATGAATTTACATTCACTGGATCAAATTTGGCCTAAATACCCACTATGCCCAAATTTGAATATTGGTGGGGTTGGGGGAAGGGATTGATTTTGTCATTTGGTAGTTGTAGTTGCTGGGATTTATAGTTCACCTACAATCAAAGAGCATTCTGAACTCCACCAAGGATGGAATGGAACCAAACTTGGTACACAGAGCTCCCATGACCAACAGAAAATACTGAAAGGGTTTGGTGGGCATTGGCCTTGAGTTTTGGAGTTGTAGTTCACCTACATCCACAGAGCATTGTGGACTCAAACAATGATGGATCTGAACCAAACCTGGCATGAATACTCAATATGCCCAAATGTGAACACTGATGGAGTTTGCAGAAGTTAGACCTTGAGATTTGGGAGTTGTAGTTGCTGGGATTTATAGTTCACCTTCAGTCAAAGAACATTTTGAACCCCACCTAAGATAGAATTGGACCAAACTTCCCACACAGAATCCCAATGACAATAGAAAATACTGTGCTTTTTATGGTCTTTGGCAACCCCTCTGACACCCCCTTGCGACCCCCCCCCCCGGAGTCTCCACCTCCAGGTTGAGTAACTCTGATTTAGAGAGTTGCAGTCCACAAAAGTATGTATCTCATCCTCTGCTTAACTACCCTTCTCTCCTCTAAGTGTTGTGCATCAGGTAACTTATTGTACTAGAAAATGATGGTTTCTCATATGTGTCTTTCAACAATGACTGCTTGCTTATTTATACGCCATGACCTTTAATTTACCTCTTTTTTTGTAGGAAGCAAGTACAATGGATGCTGTACTTTAAAAAGTGTTTTGTACAGGTCGTTGTGTTACAGGTTGACTGGGAATTCTTGCTTTTTTCATGCTTGTCTGTGATGCTTTTCATTACCCATGCTTCCTAGTCTACTTTCTTTTACTAAAATATGCATTTATTTGAAAATGACTTGTTAGGAAAAAAGTATTAATGATTGCAGCTTAAAAAAATGAAACAGTCCTAGATGCTGTAAGCAGAACTTTGGCTTTTCCTTCCCTCCACCCCGAAATCAGGCTTAGTACAGTTCATGCGCAGGTTTCAGTAAACATTAACCACTTTTATCAGGGCTCACAGTGTGTTGAATGGTTAGCAAAGAGAATGTGCTGAAAGACACCGACAAAACGAACAAGTCCAAGGTCAAAAGGATGGAATACTTTATTTTGTTTTTTTTGTTTTAAATAAGCAAATAAAATGGAGGGGAAGCAAGTTACAGTGTGCATGTTTTCACTCTCATTTCGTCCAAATTCCATATGTTGGTGCTTAAAAATGAGAGAGTCGATTTAGCCCTGAAACAACATCGAAGAGAGATTTGATGGATGCAATTATGTTGAGTCATGCCTCAAGTGTCTTGGTTTGGATTGACTATTAGAAATAGTTCTGCATCAGAAAGGTGCTTCTAAAGTGTTTGAGATGCACGATGCATCTGCTTATAGCTTGATTGAAAAGCTGGAAATGCTAGTTCCTTGTTCTGTGTGCAAAAGGATTTACAATTCTCATCTCTCTCCCGGGATTGCAGTGACTTGAGGCAAGCATGTCAAGAATTGATCTCTTTCCGATCTCAGAGGAAAGCTCATGTTTGAGGACAGCAAACAGGTTCTCTGGTCACTTTGTTCCTCTCCGAGCACGTTGTGTAGCCTTGCTACTCTTGCGTCATATTATGGCTGGCAACATGAAACTGATCAGCACAGACCTGCAGAGTTCTGGCTGGAACTTCACTTAGGAAATTGTGCATTTGTTCATTCTCATTCGTTCGGGTTTGCATGCCTTTGTTCACTTTCTTTCCGGTTGATTTAAGTTCCAAAGTTATGTGGGAAATGGCTAGTGTGTTCGTTGTATAAATCAAGAAGTTGTGAATAAGATGAAATGTGTGGCATAAGAATAGAAAAAGGCATATGGAACACAATTGAGTTCTACCAGTCGTAACGAATACAAAATCTGTCTTTCCCTCCCTCCCTCCTCTCTCAAACACACACCTTCTACCTTTGGCCTTCCCCACAGCATCAACCTCATCGATCGCTCTCATAAGCGAGGAGAGTTCTAGATGGAGAGAATGATAGGATGCTTTTGCCCCAGTGCTTGCGTGGCAGTGTGCATTGACACATGATGTCTTCTTTGTACCACCTTTTGGGTTTCCTCTTTGGATTAAAAAAACGGTATCCCTTTTAACCCTTTAAGGTGAGAACGATCTGTAAACATAACTTGTGAAATATTGGGGAACGTCTTGCTTATCCGGTCACTCCTTTACACACATTGCACACACAGGCGTGCATGTGATTGGCGATTTAAAAATAGACTCAGTGCAGGGAAATTAGAGGCGCCTCCACCTCAGAAATACTAGCTGCCTCACTTGATAAGCATCTTGCCTACCCTTGAGTCTTTAGCAACCTAGTCCTCTGTCATCTAGGTGCATATTATATTCTGCCAGATTCTGGCTTTCCTCTTTTGATAGAGATATTTGTTCTCGTCAGGAGCGACTTGTGAAACTTCAAGTCGCTTCTGGTTTGAGAGAATTGGCCGTCTGCAATGACGTTGCCCAGGGGATGCCTGGATGCTTTACCATCCTGTGGAATGCGTCTCTCATGTGTCTCCATGTGGGAAGCTGGAGCTGACAGATGGGAGCTCACCTGGCTCCTCAGATTTGAACTGCTGACATTTTGGTCAGCATGGTCCTGCCGGCACAAGAGTTTAACCCAGGGGTCCTCAAACTCTTTAAACAGAGGGCCAAGTCACAGTCCCTCAAACTGTTGGAGGGCCAGATTATAATTTGAAGAAAACATGAATGAATTCCTATGCACACTGCACATATTTTATTTGTAGTGCTAAAACACTTAAAAACAATACAATAATTAAAATGAAGAATAATTTTAACATATATAAACTTATTAGTATTTCAATGGGAAGTGTGGGCCTGCTTTTGGATGATGAGTAGGATTGTTGTTGATGTTGTTGTGTGCTTTCAAGTCATTTCAGGATTAGGTTGACCCTGAGCGAGGGCCGGATAAATGACCTTGGAGAGCCGTATCCGGCCCTCGGGCCTTTGTTTGAGGACCCCTGGTTTAACCTATGGCACCACTGGGGGCTCCAATAGTGGTATGAATTGGGGAAAGGGCACCAATAGTCCCTAAAGGTAAACTTTGGACCTCATCACATTAGAGAATGAATCCACTTTAAATCCAGTTGCTACCTCTTGCAGAATTCTGGGATTTGTAGTTTAGTGAGGCTGTTTAAATCCAGTTTAAAGTGGATTTATTCTCTAGTGTGATGAGGTCCTTTAAGTGTGCATTGCCTTATGCTAAAAATATTTCCAGAACAAGGCTTTGACAAAGTGTGCTCTATCCAAAACAGCGTACATGGTCTTTTTTGTGTGTGCGCAAGTGACTGAACACCATTTAATCCAACATGAATGCTCCTTAAAATGCTTTGAACATTCTTAATTGATTTTGGTAATGACTGTGTTCGTGTGCATTTCCTAGCCTGCTCTCCCTTAAGAAAGAATCCAGGCTGTGGAGGGAGGAAATACAGATGTTAGTGCGGATTTAAGATGTCTAAAGTTTCTGGTACACGGCGCGGCTCTCTTTCTCCAGTGATGGATGACAACTTCTGCAGCAACAGTGCACTGCTGTCAGTCATTGGGTGCAGGAGTGGAGCCGAACAGCTGGGTGGAGCATCATGATTGGTCCAGCAATGCCACATGGGGGAGGGAGGAGGTAACCCTCGGCAAGCTCCGGTTGGCTAGTTTTCCTAGCTTGTACTTTGGCCTGCATCTTCATGCCTGTAGCTTTGGAAGGGAAGAGAAAGGGAGTGGAGCGAGATTACACTGAAAGGCAGGCAGCCGCTGCATTTTCTGACTTTGGAGAGATGCATGGCGCTGCAGTGAAAAATACGAATGCCTCCTGTTTCAGATCCTTAAAGAGCATTCTACACTTCACATATTAACTTTTGAGCAAGTAAAAGGAGATCTTAAAAAGTTATAATATGACTCAGAACAATCTTTTGGATTTTTGCACAACATAGAGATGTATTTAGGAATACCAGAAGCCCCAGGCACTGATCCTGCCGATTTTGGGATGCTAGGAGTTGCAGTTCCGAAAAGTAACTGCAAAACTTTAAGAATCCAGTTGTTTTGCTGGTGCTTATTTCATTGAAAGATATTTTTCAGAATAAACACACACATAAAAATATGGATTGCGTGGTTGTTACTATAGCAGATATACATTATTGTGCTGAAGTTAATGACACATGAGCCCTCGGTGGTGCAGCGGATTAAACCTCTGAGCTGCTGAACTTGCTGACCGAAAGCTTTGCGGTTTGAATCCGGGGAGCGGGCTGAACTCCTGTTGTTAGCTCCAGCTTCTGTCAACCTAGCGTTTTGAAAACATGCAAATGTGAGTAGATCAGTAGGTACTGCTTCGGCGGGAAGGTAACGGCACTCCATGCAGTCCTGCAAGCCACATGGCCTTGGAGGTGTCTATGGACAATGCCGGCTCTGGAGATGAGGACCAACCCCCAGAGTCAGACACGACTGGGCGTATTGTCAAGGGGAAACCTTTACTTTTTTAAATGACACATATAATACATAGTTAGTGAAACAATGGTTTCAAAATTCTGTTTTGAAACATATGAACTGCTGATTTGTAAATACATTGATTACCTGTCCCAAGAATTAGTTTCAGGATATTAAGCCAATTATAGGTTTGATATAATAATCATAATCATAATCATCATTATCATCTTTATTTATACCCTGCCACCATCTCCCCAATGGGGACTTGGAGTGGTTTACATGGGGCCAAGCCTGGACAACATATTACAACAAGATAAAACCAAAGCATAAACAATAAACAACATTATCAAAATTACATAAAGGAAAAAATAATACTTAGGAGTCCATCATTCATTGTTGTATAAGAGGAGCAAATGTAAAACTTCTATGACAATTCTCTTTTACATAGATGTTAAAAATAAAGGAGCCCTGTCTTTCCGCCTTCCTTAAATTTACTTTGATCTGCGATGGCATAATGGGTTAAACCCTTGTGCCGGCTGGACTGCTGACCTGAAGATTGGGTTGCTGACTCGAAAGTTGCTGCATCAAATCCACGAGACGGGGTGAACTCCTGTCTGCCAGCTCTAGCTTGCAGGGATATGAGAGAAGCCTCTCAGCAGGATGGTAACACATCAGGGCATCCACCTGGGTAATGCCTCTGTAGATGGCCAATTCTCTCACACCAGAAGCAGTTTGTAGTATGTTCTCAAGACACTTCTGACATGATAAAAACCTTTGATCTGTTATACATTTACCATAATATGGACACGCCACTAGTTTTACCTACCCATGCCCCCCACCCTAACCCTATTTTAAGGAATTAATCAAGTTTTAATCTTTTAGCCTCTTTGTCTTGTAGTTGCTCAATTATTTGGGAGTGGGTCGATAGGCCAGTAGGCCATGATGCCTTGTGTTCATATGTGGTTTTACTGTATGTGTATGTTTTGTATGTTTTGCTTGTTTTGATATGGTCAAAACTGACTAATCAATAAAGAATTGTTGATATGAGAGAAGCCTCTCAGCAGGATGGTAACACATCAGGGCATCCACCTGGGTAATGCTTCTGTAGATGGCCAATTCTCTCACACCAGAAGCAGTTTGTAGTATGTTCTCAAGACACTTCTGACATGATAAAAACCTTTGATCTGTTATACATTTACCATTGGCGCTGGCAGTTGAGAGCATATATGAAACAAGAGTGACCACACTTTAGTCAAAATAAACACAAGTTTACTATATTAACAGTTACTATATTAAATATATTTACTATATTTAGCAGCTTTACACTGGTAGACAGTAGCACCACAGAGCTTCAAAATCATAAATTTGAAGAAAGGGAAAGAGAAGGTTTTGTTACATTGCAGTATACGTTTCACTGCAGTGCGTCTCAGGTGAGCTTGCAAAGTCTAAATTTGGCATTATACTAAATTTCCTTTACCAGAAGCTGGCCACTTGGAGTGCCCCTGGTGTCGCTGTAAGAAGGTCCTCCATTGTGCATGTGGCAGGGCTCAGGTTGCATTGCAGTAGGTGGTCTGTGGTTTGCTCTTCTCCACACTCGCATGTCGAGGACTCTACTTTGTAGCCCCATTTCTTAAGGATAGCTCTGCATCTCATAGTCCTGGGGTTCAGTCTGTTCAATGCTTTCCAAATCACTCAGTCTTCTGTGTGCCCAGGAGGAAGTTTCTCATCCGGTATCAGCCACTGATTGAGATTCTGGATTTTAACCTGCCACTTTTGGACTCTCGCTTATTTCTTATTTGAGGAGCAAAACTGTTGACTGTATGCTGAAGCTGTTGTCATATCGGTTTTATAGAATTCACACCCTGTTAGCAGTATTTCTCAGTTTGTTTGTCAAAGCAGTTGCAATTGCATTGGAAAAGGAACACCCACGTACCTTTACAGCAACTAAAATTATTTTCTAGGTCTAACAGTATTGAAACTCCTTGAGAAATTCAGTGGTTACTTTCTTATAAAAGACCAGTTAGCTTTTCAAAGGACAGGAGAAGCTGCATTTCAGTCAAAGTTACCTTTTTTTTGTTGGTAAGATAATAGTTTCCCCTTGACATTAACTCCACTCATGTCCGACTCTGGGGGTTGGTGGTCATCTCCATTTCTAAGCCGAAGAGCCAGCATTGACAGTAGACACCTCCAAGGTCATTATATTATTATTATTATAACTTTATTTGTACCCCGCTAGCATCTCCCAAGGGATTCGATTGGGCTTACACAGGCCGAAACCCAAAACACAATACAGCAATACAATACCTAAAGCAAATTAAAAACAGCTGAGCAGGAAAACAATAACAGTAAAATACAACAAGACACTATTAAAACTGGGCCGGCTGGAGTAGGGGTACAGGATTAAAAGTGCTGATGTGGCGGGAGGAATGTAGGATTATAATATAAGTGTGGTGTGCAGTGTGCAGTGATCTTGGTTCTACTAAGGTGCTTCTAGGATTTGGTGCTGGGGTGCCTAATCTGAAAAGGCACATCGGAACAGCCAGGTTTTCAAATTCTTTCTGAAGATTGCCAATGTAGGGGCTTGTCTGAGATCTTTCGGGAGGGCGTTCCAGAGTCGGGGGGCCACCACAGAAAAGGCCCTGTCTCGCGTTCCCACCAAGCGCGCTTGCGACGTGGGCAAGATCACGAGCAGGGCCTCTCCAGATCACCGGAGTGAGCATGTGGGTTCGTAGACAGCGATACGGTCACGCAGGTAGGGTGGTCCCAAACCTCCAAGGTCATGTAGCCGGCATGACTGCATGGAGTGCCATTTCCTTCCTGCTGGAGCAGTACCTATTGATTTACTCACATATGCATGTTTTAGAATTGCTAGGTTGGCAGAAGCTGGGGCTAACAGCGCAAGCTTACCCTGGACCCAGATTCGAACCACCAACCTTTTGGTCAGCAAATTCAGCAGCTCAGCGGTTTAAACCACTGCACCACCAGAGGCCAATGGACTTAAAATTCTATTACCTATCTTTTATTGTCCTTTGTGCCTGGCCCTCAACTGACCAATAAGAGGACTGGACTCGGCCTACATTGAATTTCCCCAATATATTATATCTGAGATAGAGTAGGTCTGTGACTCTGGCACTGTCATCTTTTTAATCCAGCATGATTTTTAACTTCTTTTCCTGGTGAAAAAGCCAGTAAAGCTTCAGAAGGTTGCAAGATGCATTTTCTGCATTTTGGTCATCCAATAAAGCTCTTTGTGATTTTTTTAAAAAAATGTCTTAATAGATGTGTGTCATACAGAGCCTACAGAATGGCCACATTATCATGTACGAAGCACAGAGTTTACCAGTGGGTTGCATGGAAAGAGATTCCTTAATCAACAAGGTCCATTATGCCAAACACCCCCTTGTTTAATAGCTCCAACTCTTAAAACATTTATAAGGGATTGTCTGCAGTGACATTTAGTTTATACCAGATGTTTCCTTTTCAGTGCAAGTGTGGAGGAGGCATAGCTAATAATATAGTAGACATGGAATTAGCTAGTTTATTTGGCGGATCGAGATGTCATCTCAGTTCTGAAATGCATGCTTCAAAATGCTTATTTGCAATTTATAAAGCACAAAATAACACTCTTCATGCTCTTCCTTTTTTTTATCTAGTCCCCCCCCCCCCTCCCAATCCTAGTCCCTCCTCCAACTTTCCATTGTATAGTCTATTATGCTGTGTATTTGCCTTTGGGCCACATTTCCTACATTGGCAGCTAAGGCAGAAATGGGTGAGAATGCTCAACAGTAGCTCTTATTCATTTTGTGTGTCTGGGGTGTGTGGGTTTTTTAAAAATTGATATTTCTTTTGCATATAACATTTTCTGCAGCTGAAGCATCCTTTTCTCTCTCACCCCACCCCCCTGCCCCGGACTATTTTTTTAACACTCCTTCAGGAAAGCCTCAGCAACAGATTGTTTCAGTTGCAGAGCATAAAGCCCCCAGAACAGAGGCTCTTCCAGTCTTTATGAATGCCCTGTTTGTTGCTGGGAGCACAACTGTTCAATATAACTAGCCACATCCCACTCTGCTTGGGACCAGTTTGGCCTGTCGAAGGTCTTTGCACAAACCAGATTTTTGTATCAAACAGCACCATTTTGCCTTTGACAGCTGGCTCGCTTATCCTTGGTGGGATTTTTTTCCAATCCATATAAAGTACCTACATTTACTGTATATATTCGAGTATAAGCCAACCAAATATAAGGCGAAGCACCTAATTTTACCACAAAAACTGGGAAAACATATTGACTTGAGTATAAGCCAAGGGTGGGAAATGCAGCAGCTACTGGTAAATTTCAAAATAAAAATAGATACCAAGAAAATTACATTGAGGCATCAGTAGGTTAAATGTTTTTGAATATTTACATAAAACTGTAATTTAAGATAAGAGTGTCCAACTCTGATTAAATCATTCCTTCTGGTGGCACTGGGTTAAACCACTGAGCTGCTGAACTTGCTGACCGAAAGGTCGGCAGTTTTAATCCAGGGAGCGGGGTGAGCTCCTGCTGTTAGGCCCAGCTTCTGCCAATCTAGCAGTTTGAAAACATGCAAATTTGAGTAGATCAATAGGTACCGTCTTTGCGGGAAGATAACCATTATTCTAACCTTCTTCAATAGAAATGTGCCTTTGTATTGTTTCAATAATAATAAAGAGAGTAAATAATAAATGTAATAATAAAAGAGTAAAATAATAAATGTAATAATAACAATAATATAGTAAAATAATAAATGTAATAATTAATAGAGAAAAACAATAAATGTAACAATAGAGTAAAATAATGCAAATGTAGTAAGAATAATAGAGTAAATAATAATAATAATAATAATAATAATAATAATAATAGAGTAAAGTAATAAATAACTACCTCGAGTATAAACTGGGGGGTATAAACTGCTTATACTCGATATATGGTATCTTTCAGGGGTAAAATAAACTGAAATGAAAAAAATGATGTGCCATAAAGAAAAGCCTCCATTGGCTGCCACTTGTTGCATTTGTTGTACTTTAAATATGGATACCCAGGAGTGATTCACTTCCAGTTGTGGAAGTCGCTCTGTGAGACACATTGATTGATATGAAGCACCTGCTAAAGGCAGCAAGGTTGACTTTGCTATATTTCAACCTCAGTGGCTTGGCTGTCACTGTAGGTATTGGAACATTTGCAAAGGGAGACCAGAGGATTAATACTGCTGCTTCACTGGCTTCAGAATCTTACTGCCCATCCTGTTTTCACAGATCAAAGAGAGTACCAATGGGGCAATAAAGTATTTGAACCCACTGAAGTTTTGATTCCTGATTTTTGGGTTGTAAAGACTCTTTTCCTCTGACTTCATGCTCAGCAAAATGTTGAGGCAGATGAAAATAGAATCAGTTGATCCTGTTGGTGTGCATAAAAATGGGCATTTGAATATACCTAAAGAATCTCTAAATGTATTGATGGCTATATGAAAGTGACACCACTTTATTCACCACCTTGTGACTGGCATTGGGTCTATGGTTGCCCTTGGGCAGTGATTTCCAAATATTTCATGTCAGTGACACACTTTTTAAGTGCATGTTATTTCATGACACAATAATTCAGGTTTACTAAGAGCCCCTTGGTGGTGCAGTGGTTTAAACTGCTGAGCCGAAAGGTTGGCGGTTCAAATTTAGGGAGCAGGGTGAGCTTCCACCGTTAGCCCCAGTTTCTGCCAACCTAGCAGTTTGAAAACATGCAAATGTGAGTAGATCAATAGGTAACGCTTATGCGGGAAGGTAACGGCGCTCCATGCAGTCAGGCTGGCCACATGACCTTGGAGGTGTCTATGGACAACACTGGCTCTTTGGCTTAGAAATGGAATGAGCACCACCCCCCGGAGTTGGACATGACTAGACTTAATGTCATGGGAAACCTTTTACCTTTACCATAGCAAACTTATATCACTCCCTTATAAGAGATACAAATATACACTTAAATTGTAGTACAAAATATGTATGAGGATGCAATATAGTTCATGAAAAACTTCAATTTAGTTTTTTTAAAGAAAAAAATGCTTTATTGCCTATTTCACATAGACTCGGAGGTTTCTCCTTACCTTTGTAAGGTTCCGACTCAGCTTACCTGTCCAAATGTATCTCCTTCTATGAATCACCTCAAAGGTTAAGATCTTCTGGGGAGGCCCTGCTCTTGGTCTCACCTCCTTTGCAGGTGCAGTTGGTGGGAATGAGAAACAGAGCAATCTCAGTGGTGGACCCTCAGCTGTGGAACTCCCTCCCCAGTGAAATCAGATCAGCACCCTCCCTCCTCAGCTTCAGAAAGAAACTAAAAATGTAGATGTTTGACCACGCTTTTGGCCAATAATTTTTCAGTGCAATAAGTGAAGATGGAATAGGGCAATTGATAATTAGAACAGCCTGGGACTATGATTTGGATTGCGTGGTTTTAATGTTGAGATGTTTTTAATTGTTGGTTTTAACATATTTTTATGTATGTTGTGCAGCAACATTGTTGCAGATTGTTGCCTTGTAAGCTGCTGTGAGTCCCAAAGGCAAGGGTATACATGCGATAAATAAATAAACACACCTATACGCTGCAGCTGACACACTAATGTGTAGCAACACACAGTTTGGAAAGTTCTGCGCTAAAGTCTTGAATGTTCTATCAATGTCTTGCCTTCTGCTCTGCACACAGAGAGCAAGGTCATGGAAAGCATACCTTTTACCCTGCTACCAAGTCTATCAGTTTCAGAACCATGTCTGAAATCACAATTTTGTAGTTTACGTGGTGTTGCTGGGTGCTTCCTTGAGTCGGTGATAGAATGGCAGGTGGTGTCCTTCCTAGCAGCCTGGGGTATTTTTGTTGTGCATTTTTCCGTACTGCAAGGAGAAAGTGATAGAGTCTATAAGCATATTCTTCCCCACGGGAATGATAGCAGAAGCCTCTGTAGCTTGGGAATGCATTATTTTGTGTCTCTTTTCCTTTATTAATTTAACTGTGCAAATGTGAGTAGATCAATAGGTATCGCTCCAGCGGGAACGTAACAGTGCTCCATGCAGTCATGCCGGCCACATGACCTTGGAGGTGTCTACGGACAACGCCAGCTCTTGGACTTAGAAATCGAGATGAGTACCAACTCCTAGAGGGAAAAACCTTTATCTAATTACTGAGTTAGTTAGGAGGACATATGGAAACTCCTACTAACAGCATTAAATTGTCTTTCTTCTATTTCATTGCACATATGAATTATCATTATTAGCATGTGTTCTAGAACAATGGTTTTCAAACTTTGGCCCACCAGATGTTTTGAACTTCCCTTCTTGGAATCTCTGACCATTGGCCAAGATGTCTGATGCTTCTGGGAGTTGAAAACAATTGTAGGACCAAATGTTATGAACGTCTGTTGTAGAACAGTCTGTGTATTTAATAGTCGCTCCATGGCTAACAATGGTCTGAAATGCTAATACCATCTTAGGCTTCTCCTTAACCTTCTCTTCTGTTGATTAAGTTTACATTTTAAAGGAGGAATTATCTGATTTCTTTTGATGGTTGTATCTTATCTTAAGACAATGAGATAGTAGACTCTTGTTCTTGGGACTCCGAATGGATTGTGCCTCCTAGAAACATTTTGGAGTCAGTGTGTTTGCCCTTCAGCAAAACGCTGGGGGTGTGTGGGATGTAGGTTGAAACATCTAGTTTACACATTTTCCTGCCTGAAGTGAAAAGACTAAAGGAAACATTGCTTAAAATATAACACTACCTATTAGTTCCTGACATTTCCATTCCTAAGCAAAACACTGTCCTGTAGAGAATCTTCTTTTGGGCACCATTTTGTGCTGATCTCAGAGTCACACTTTTTTCTTTTCCAAGTGAAATTGCCTGGAAAGGAAAAATAAATGTGCTCCATTTGGGGAACTTCAATCAACATATGTCTATCTGTCTGTCTGTCTGTCTTATCTGTCTATCTAGCTTGTCTGTGTTTTTTTGCTTTCCGTTTCTTTTCTTTTTACTCGTATTCATTAGGGAGGGTTAACTTTTATTTAGGACTGTAAACCACTTCACAACTGACAAACATTACATGGACTTGCTGTGACTAAGGATTTTTTCCCCCTAGTAATGGAAGAGAAATTTGCCAAGCAGCGATACATGCCCAGAAAAAAGAACCGCGCCTGCTTCCTGCTCTCATGGGGTGTGTATCAAGCACATCGTATTTACATAGAAACTGTGACTTGCCAAGTTGAAAGTACGGCCCATAAAGGATACAGATGTATTTGCCAAACCATCCCGATCCTCATCCTGTCTTGCAGGGCTAGAAGACAAGTTTCTGATCTGGATTGGTTCCTCTTAGTGCAGTTTAGTTCAGCTCAAGATAATTTTGCTGGTGGCCATCCATCCAGTCCTTGGTAGGGTTTACCAGGAGATTGAAACTTGTTGTTGTTCTTTCATTCAGTCGTTTCCGACTCTTCGTGACCTCATGAACCAGCCCATGCCAGAGCTCCCTGTCGGCCGTCACCACCCCCAGCTCTTTCAAGGTCAATCCAGTCACTTCAAGGATACCATCCATCCATCTTGCCCTTGGTTGGTCCCTCTTCCTTTTCCTTCCATTTTCCCAGCATAATTCTCTTCTCTAAGCTTTCCTTTCTTCTCATGATGTGGCCAAAGTACTTCATCTTGGCCTCTAATATCCTTCCCTCCAATGAGCAGTCGGGCTTTGTTTCCTGGTTGGACTGGTTGGATCTTCTCGCAGTCCAAGGCACTCTCAGAACTTTCATCCAACACCACGGTTCAAAAGCATCCATCTTCCTTCGCTCAGTCTTCCCTGTGGTCCAGCTCTCACATCTGTAGGTGACTACGGGGAATACCATTGCTTTAACTATGCGGATCTTCGTTGCCAGTGTCATGTCTCTACTCTTCACTACTCTTCACTATTTTATCGAGATTGGACATTGCTCTCCTTCCAGAATTTAACATCATTGGTTCATTTAGCTCAGTGGTTCTCAACCTGTGAGTCCCCAGATGTTTTGGCCTTCAACTCCCAGAAATCCAAACAGCTGGTATACTGGCTGGGATTTCTGAAAGTTGTAGACTAAAACACCTAGGGAGAACCACTGATCTAGCTAATGATACCGGGAGTTGCAGTCCATCATCATCTAGAAGGGTGCATAACCTGTATTACAGAACATGTATCGCTAATGGTTCTGATCTGCACTATCTTTCATATGTGGTGCTGGTATCTGGAATATAGCACATTCTTATATGGTATTAGGCTCCGTCTTGGTGGGTTTTGCAAGCTTCTATCTCAGTTTTCAGTTTTCAGATTTTAATGTATCTAGCCTAATGCCCATTCTTGGGATCCAATTTACTTTGTCCTAAGCTTCTCTGAAGGACATTTAAGGTATATTGTAGTGAAACATAGTTCAACTTTGCCAGATTTTACCTTCTACCGTCTTCTTCTTTTATATTCTCTTTTTAACTGTTTTCCCTGCAATAATTAATGTTATTTTTTCATTAATATTTTATTGAGGGATGTAGTGAGGGCACATAATCAGGGTATTTCAAAATTTGATAAAATAAAATAAAATACTTGATGTGTATACAAGTAGAGATTGAAAGACTACCGCCACCCAGTTTAAGAGAGAAGAATAGAAAAGAAGTGTGTGTGTATGTATGTATATATGTATATATGTGTGTGTGTGTCGCAGTGGGTTAAAGCACTGAGCTGCTGAGCTTGTTGATCAAAAGGTCGCAGGTTCGATTCCGGGGAGCGGCGTGAGCTTCCGCTGTCAGCCCTAGCTTCTGCCAACCTAGCAGTTCGAAAACATGCAAATGTGAGTAGATCAATAGGTACCGCTCAGGTGGGAAGGTAACGGCGCTCCATGCAGTCATGCTGGCCACATGACCTTGGAGGTGTCTACGGACAATGCCGGCTCTTCGTCTTAGAAATGGAGATGAGCACCACACCCCAGAGTCAGACATGTCTGGACTTAATGTCAGGTGACAACCTTTACCTTTACCTGTATATTATATAATCGTGTCAGAAGCAAATGGAGAATATACTCTAAGTTGCTTCTGGTGTGAGAGAATTGGCCGTCTACAGAGACGTTGCTCAGGGGACACCCAGATGTATTACCATCCTGTGGGAGGCTTTTTCATGTCCCTGCATGGGAAGCTGGGGTAGACAGATTGGACCTCACCTCATCTCATGGATTCGAACCGCTGACCTTCAGGTCAGCAGTTCAGCCTGCACGAGGGTTTAACCCATTGTGCCACCGCAGCTCCAATGTTAACTGCTTGAAGGCTACTTAATCATCCTTTTCCTTTTCTGCCACAGAAATCCAATTTCATGCAATTTTCACAACATCTGCAAATCCTTTGTATTAAATAGGCAAAACCCTAATTTTCAGACTGTTGATTACCTGTCTTGATATGTATCCTCTTTGTACTCCTTGCTTTTGCAATAGGAGGTGAATTTATACACGTTTATGTGTATGTATGAGACGAGAGAAAGAATGAGAATTATATTTCAATAGAATAATAAACACTCTTGCAAACTTTGTTTTCTTAGTGAGGGGAGAGGCACCAAAAAGTGTCCAGAACCAACTGTGAAAGCCGAACTGATGTTCCAACAATGCAGAATATACGGAAGTGTCCTAATCAATGTTTTTGTCTGTTGGACTTTAGAGGTCCTTCTTTCAAGTGTTACTTTTCCAGAGCCCTGTGTTGTGTTAAAAAGGGAAGGAGAGGGGAGTGGGAAAGGGCTCGGGCTTTCTTGCCAAGAAAGAGAAACAGGGAAGAAAAAACACAGTTAAACGGTACACATACCACAAAACAGGTTAGGCAGGACTCTAAATCCAGTTATAAGTCTGCTCTCCATGCTCTAAGGCATCTCCAGTAAACCTTCGTTTCTCCACCTCTTTAGACAACCTTCTTCTTCCTGCTCCCTCCCCTTTTGCTTCTTGGCTCGGTTATGAAATCATCTTACAAAGGCTCTCTCTCTCTGGTGGCACATGGCTGGGCCGAACGCTATAGTGTGCTTTGCTGCTCCCAGCTGTTCCTTGCGCGAATGGATGGTCAGTGCACTTGTCTGTACTCGTCAACCTTTGGAACAGGCAGCATTCTTTGCTGTGTGCTTTCATGCCCTCTGTTGGGGTTGCCTTCTGAATGGGCAGAGGGAACAAGTAGTGCAGTATGAATATTTCTCCATATAGCCACTCATTATTTCCTACAGTTCAGCAAAACAGCCTGCCTTTCAAGAACCCTCAGTTTGCATACAGACATATGAAGAATCAGTGAGTGCTCAGTTGCGGAAGCAGGATTCAGCAGTAAGCCCAGAATCCTCCATATATACTCACTAGTGGTCCCCCACCACGTGTTGCTGTGGCCCAGTCTGGTGATCTGGAAAATAAAGTAATTAGGAAGTGTTGGTTTCTAATATATGTAATTTCTTTATGCTTGTGGGTAAACAGTATTTCTTGCTGTTTCTTTGTCAATGTTGATGTGGAGATCGTCTGGTTTGCCTACTCTGGAACATTCAACATATCATTGTCCTTCTTTAGGGGTCCCTTTCAAATCTATGATACTATATCTCTCTGTTTGTGAATCATATCAGTATCTATCTATATCTATTGCTGGATGGCTCTTTGTCAGGAGTGCTTTGATTACATTTTCTTTCCCTGGTGAAGGGAGTTGGATTGGATGGCTTTAAGTATGAGGGTTCTGTTTGGGAAGTTTGCCCCAATTCTGTAATTGGTGGGGTTCAGCATGCTCTTTGATTGTAGGTGAACTGTAAATCCCAGTAACTACAACTCCCAAATGTCAAGGTCTGTTTCCCCCAAACTCCATCTGTGTTCATATTTGGGCATATGGAATATTTGGTCCAGATCCTTCATTGTTTTGAATCCACAGAGCTCTCTGAATGAACTACAACTCCCAAACACAAGGTCAGTGCCCACCAAACCCTTCCAGTGTTTTCTGTTGGACATGGGAGTCCTGTGTGCCACGTTTGGTTCAATTCCATCACTGGTGGAGTTCAGAATGCTATTTGATTGTAAGTAAACTATAAATCCCAGCAACTACAACTCCCAAATGACAAAATCTATTTTTGAATGAAGGTTAGTAGGTGTCTTGTGGCCAAATTTGGCAGCAATTTGTCCAGTGGTTTTTGAGTTATGTTAATCCCACAAACGAACATTACATTTTTATTTATATAGAAGATGTATAAGTCCAGAAATTATAGTAAAAAAATCAACCCAAAAACCTGGGTTGAATTATGAAGAGAAAAAACTGAATGCTGTCCCCTAACTCTCCCCTCCCCCCCCCCATTCCCTTCTTTAAGTAGAATGATGAAGAGCTTAGTCTGTACAGTGGGGACCTTAAAAGAAGTATCAATCTCCACTGGATGGGAAGATAGTAGCAGCATAGCAGCAGCCACTGACGGCTGGCTCCCTGGGCAGCAGTGTTGCTTTCCCCTCTCTGTGGAAGGACTCCCTACTTACCTTCCAGTCATATCACAAACCACAATTTTGGGCTTCAAAACCTGACCTTAACTTATATATGAAAGTATACAACAGCTGCCACTTTTTTCACACTGCTATCTTTTGTGATCGATTGGTGCCATATGGAGGAGACTTGCTTGGTGCAGTACCTACCTATATATCAGTGGTTCTCAACCTTTTTTTTTGACCAGGGAGCACTCTCTAACATTAGTACCCAAAGGGTTACAAATCAGTTTTTGGTCAACTTTATATTCAATTTGGTTATTTGGGGTACTGATTTAGAAAATTGCATTGGATAGATCATATCAGCTCTAGTTTCTGATACAGAACATATGCCATCCAGTAGTCGCCATCTGCTCACCCATAGAAAACCATATTTAATAATCTAGAGCTGATGTAGTAGTAATCTTTTGTGGGTAGTCAGCTTCTCTCCTACCAACAGCCCCATTGCTTCGCCACTATAAGAGGGTTTTGTGAGACCAGTCGCTCTTGTTGTCATATGGTTTCAAGGCAATGGGGCATATTTTCGGGTCATATTTTCGTTCTTGTGGATCACTGGTGGTCCATGTACCACTGTTTGGGAACCACTGTTTTAAATGCTATGGAATACTGTAAGTTGTAGCTTTACAAGCTCTTTAGCCTTCTCTGCCAAAAAGCCCTCGCGCCACGCCAAACTACAACTTCCATGATTCCATAGCATTGAACCATGACAGTTGATGTGGTATCAAATTGCATTAATTCTGCACATTTATTCTATTTCCTCAGATGCATATGAAAGACTGTGCTACCAAATTTGTTCTCTCGGCTGTTGTTGTTGTTGCTTAGAAATGTGTCTGCATATCTTCTTGTTTGCAAAACTCCAGAAGTGGGCTATCTTTTTTTTTTGTGCTGGTTAGCTTCCTCATACCCTTTTTACCTTGCAGATGTGATGTGGCTTAGACACCATAAGATAGATGAGTTGTTAAACCAGTGTTTCTCAGCTGTGGTTCTGCAAGAGGTTTTGAGAATAGATACACCAGTTTCTGAGTCCCTGAAAATTATTTCAAGGGATTCTCCAGAATAAAAAAAAAGTTGAGAAAGACTGTGCTAGACAGTAAAAAGCAGCTCCACATCCTTGTTTCTGAGACGGAAGTATTATATTAGGGAATGTGAGCTGGCCATGGGGAGACTAAATGCCAGCTTTGTCCAAGTCATTCCCCAGAATTTCCTTGTTGGCTCTGTTGCTGTGGAGAAGGTGGCCAGCGTCCTGGTTTAATTCTGCCTGGAGGCTGCTGTTGAGGTTGGCTGAGCCTTAACGCCAAGTTCTCTCTACCTACCATGACTGCCATGTTCCTGATAAAGAGGAATTTCAGTAGGCTGAGCCAACTTTTTATAATTTCATTGGCAGACTTTTGTCTACCAAGAGCATAGCATTAGGGAACCAGTGCTTTGATGTCCTGGCCCAGGCATATCCCTCCTGTCATGGGAAAATTATGTCTCTGTCTGTCTCTTTCTGCATACATGCAATGTTGTGTGCACACAATATGCAATAGAGTCTTGCTTATCCAACCTTCGCTCATCCAACGTTTTGTATTATCCAACATAGTCTGTATTATCCAATATATTGTCCAACATAGTCTGTATTATCCAAGATATTATCCAACATAGTCTGCCTCCCACCTAAATTCCCAGCTGTTTCAATACATTATGATGTTTTGGTGCTAAATTTGTAAACACAGTAATTACTACATAACGTTACTGTGTATTGAACTGCTTTGTTATAAAACATGATGTTTTGGTGCTTAATTTGCAAAATCATAATGTAATTTGACGTTTAATAAGCTTTTCCTTAATCCCTCCTTATTATGCAACATTTTTGTTTATCCAACATTCTGCCAGCCCTTTTATGTTGGATAAGCGAGACTTTACTGTACTTGTATAGCATGTAAATGACATTTAAAGCCAACAGAAAACTGAAGTAGACCTTCAGGGAGTATGATGATGCTTGTAGATTGTTATGGAGGAAAATTAGAAAGACTCGATATGGAGTTGTATCACTGGATGAGAAGCTGCTCTTGTGTAAAGTGACTTCCTTTTCTCGGCTCTAGGATCAAAGAAACAGCTCTTTATGGCTTAAAATAATGGTGTCACATCCTCGCAGGAGTCTCAGTTACATATTGGAAACTCCTCAGACCCATTTCCTTTGGTATACACTTTCTTTTTTACCAATGTATTTTTTTCCAGAACTGGCAAATTGAGCTGCATTTAAACCATTGTGCCATTCCAACAGATTATAAATAGATTATATCGAGGAAATAGAATTTGGACTACTGTATCGGTATATTGTCTATATTTCCATCCCTTTAGCCCCCCCCCCCCATTTTTTATAATTTTTCCTTGTTTGTGTTTTAAATGGGGCTTCTGCTGAAAAGATGGAATCATCTAACAGGACAACAAAATTTGAGTTTAGGGCAGTGGTTTGGTAGAGGATGTGCTGTGTGGAATTAAGTTGTTCAAGAGTGGCACTTAACAGCATGATACTCTGTTGTTAAAGTTGGCTATCCCATGATATTCCTGTGCCTAAGCCATGAATAAGTTCGTATGGAGTTATATATTGCAGCTGCCATGGAAAGGCCATTTTAAATTAGCATGGTGACTGTTAACACTTGGTGAGCCAGTTTTGTGAAGGTTTTTCTTTCCCTTTTAGGGATGATGTTGTAGGTCTTACTTTATAACTGCTTGAGGTGATGTGGGGAAAACTGCCTGATAGTTGTGGTGAGCCACTGCCACGTACGGCTCATTGCGTAGTAGTCCTGGCACATGGTGTAATTTTCAAACTGGGTTTCTTGTGCCAGCTCTAATGTCGAACAGATCACTGCAGGGATAGAAAAGGGGAGAGCAAAAGTTATATTGGGAAACAACCATATTGAGGTTGCAACATCCCTGTGACCAGTCACAACTATTTTAAATCAAATTCAGACATCTAATTTGAGGTAGTGGGATAACATTCCAAGACCTGCTTGTTTTTGAATGCTTGACATATTGGTAGGGTGGAATCACCTACACTCCTCTTCGGTTCATGTCTTATACATTTTCAAAAGTGTGACAAATCTAGTCTTGCTTGCATGTGTGTATCAAATCAGCAACATGACCATGAGTAGTTCTTGGATTCTAACATGCTACTGATGGGGTTGCTGTGAAGCATTCTCTCCTGATGTTTTGCCCACATCTATGGCAGGCATGCTCAGAGGTTGTGAGGTCTTTTGAAAACTAGGCAAGCATGGTTTGTATATCTGTGGAATGTCCAGGGTGGGAGAAAGAACTCTTTTCTGCTTGAGGCAAGTGTGAATGTTGCAATTGGCCACCTTGATTAGCATTGAATGGCCTTTCAACTTCAAAGCCTAAACGGGCTCTACAGGCCAAAGGATACTCCACCTCAGCCATCAGAAGAGGTGCAAGACCAAGAACAAGCCAGGAGAGTAAAGACAAAGATCCACACAGAGGAAAAGTGTTTTACCATACATCAAAGGACCGCATAGGGAAGCTGATGAGGAAACACAACCTACAAACTATCTATAGACCCACTAAGAAATACAACAAATACTACATTCAGCTGTGGACAAGCCCACATAGGGACCACCAAATGCAGCAATGCCCAAACACTAATCAAGAAACGTGAAAGGCACTGCAGACTAACTCAAACAGAAAAGTCAGCCATAGCAGAGCACCTGATAAACTAACCTGGACACAGCATATTATTTGAGAACACAGAAATGCTGGATCACTCTAACAATCACCATGTCAGACTACACAGAGAAGCCATTGACATCTATAAGCATGTGGAAAATTTCAACAGAAAGAAGGAAACAATGAAAATGAACAAAATCTAACACAAGTATACAAACCTCTAAAATCGGTACCGTAAATAAAGAACAATACTCAGAAAACAGGGGAAATCCAGACAATAAACCATCAGGGCCAGCTAACACCGAACAACAAAGGATTTCCCCAGGCAGGAAGCAGCCAGGCTTTGAAGCTGCAAGACCATTCAATGCTTATCAAGGTGGCCAATAGCAACATTCACACTTGCCTAAAGCAGACAAGAGTTCTTTCTCCATACGTATATAAACCTCACTTGCCCAGTTTCCAACAGACCTCATAACTTCTGAGGATGCCTGTCATAGATGTGGGCGGAACATCAGGCGAGAATGCTTCTGGAACATGGCCATACAGCCCAGAAAACTCACAGCAACCCAGTGATTCTGGCCATGAAAGCCTTCAAGAAGACACGCTACTGATTGCATCAAACACATCTATATTTCCATGTTTTTAAAGTGCATGCATACTATGGAGCCCCCGATGGTGCAGCAGGTTCAACTACTGAGCTGCAGAACTTGCTGACTGAAAAGTTGGCAGTTCTAATTTGGGGAGCGAGGTGAGCTCCCATTGTTAGCCTCAGCTTCTGCCAATCTATCAGTTGGAAAACATGCAAATGTGGGTAGATCAATAGGTACTTCTCTGGCAGGAAGGTAACAGCACTTGATGCAGTCATACTGGTCATATGACCTAGGATGTGTCTATAGACAATGCCGGCTCTTGGAAATGGAGATGAGCACCACCCCCCAGAGTCGGACATGACTATACTTAATGTCAAGGGGAAATCTTACATTTACCTTTTATGCATACTATTTCTTATTGGTGCAATTTTGCCCTTAATGTCTTTTTATAATAATAATTAGCTAGTTATAATGGCCTTGTATGGCTACCTCTCCCTAGAGAAATTTGGATGATGTTGCACTATTCCCAAACTAAACCAAACCACCAAATTTGACAGGGTGTTTTTCTACTTTCATGCTTGCGCTAGATTTATAATAATTTAACAGACGAACATCTCCCAGGCAGGGATGAAAGTTAAAGTAATTGAGAAAGCGTTATTACACAGGAGTAACTCTCAGTGGACCATTTTCCTCAATAATGTCGTGTGAATTCTGATATTTTGATTTATTTGGGAGAAAGTCCCAGAAGAGATTGGCAGCTTGCTTCCTGCAGGGAAATGTCTTGAGGGTTACATAAATGGTTGAGCCATGCGTTTTCTCCATCTTGTCTTCTCTTGTTGGCTTCATCGGGGTGAATTATGTCTGACTGCTTGGTAGTTAATTGGAGCATCCTTCCCATTTTCTAAGCTGATAAGTCCCTCTCTGTCTGCCTTCATCAAGCTTCTTTGTTTGAGAAGTTACTAAAGCTGCAGTGGAACAGAATAACCACTTCCCTATTTGCTGTACTAAATGAGGGCACTGTGGTCGCTTTAATAGTTGCATCTTTGTGTGCACAACGTCCTCTAAATTTCGTAGCTGTTCGAGTTCTTCCATATGCTTTGGAATTGTCTTCTGTAAGTCTCTTAATGCCAGCTATCAGTTTATCCAATCGGTGAAATAAAAGAGCAGTCTTGCTTAGCATAGTATGTCTGTGATACGTTTCTTTTCCTGCCAGATTTTTTTTTGAAAGTATAAGTGGTTTGAATCTCTGCTTGCTCTTGGAAGTCTATTGAGTGACTTTGGGAAAGGCACATTTTCTCAGTTTCATAGGGTTGATGTAAGGAAAAAATATATGATTATCTCTAGATTTAACTGTGTATGTATGTGGGGGGAGGGCGGGGGAGGACGGGGACGGGACTGGGACTGATCCAGTACATGTGTAATAGCGTTACAGAGTTTTTCGAGATCCATGTTTGACAGGGATCTGATGTTCTTTACAGATTCACAAAATAATACCCGAGTCAGATAATAAGTCAGGATATCAGCCAAGCCAAGTAGATTGCTGTGGCTGAGTTTGCAAAGAGATAGCCTTGTACGTCTGTTGCATCAAAAACAGTAAATAAGCTTCTGTGGCACCCTAAAGCAGTGGTTTTTAATTTGTGGGTCCCCAGCTGTTTGACCCTCAACTCCAAGAAATCCTAACAGCTGGGAAACTGCCTGGGATTTCTGGGAGTTGTAGGCCAAAACACCTGGGGACCCTCAGGTTGAGAACCACTGCTCTAAAGACTACACAAAATTATTAAGCTACGAGCTCTGATCTGTTGGCACCTGATGTGGGGCATGCTCATTGATTACTCATTTGTGGATACATGTGTTACAATATACAGGTTTGCTCTTTTTCACACTCACACGTCCTGGACTCCACATTTCTTAAGGCTTTGCATCTCGTGGTGCCAGAGCACAGTCTGTTCAGCGGCTCCCAAGTTGCCCAGTCTTGCCATTAATTGAGCTTCCAGGTTTTAACCTGCCACTTTTGGACTCTTGCTTGCTGAGGTGTTCTTGCAAGTATCTCCGTAGATCTTAGGAAGCTATTACTTGATTTAAGCATTGGTAGTTACTACAATGCAACCTGAACCCTGCCACATGCACAATGGAGGACCCTCTTACAGCGACACCAGAGGCACTCGAAGTGGCCAGCTTCTGGTCACAGGAAATTAAGTATAATGCCAAGTTTTTAACTTTGTGGTTTTTCTCTACATTATAACTGTATTATCAATTCACTTCTGGCACAATAAATAAATAACATACAAGTTGAATATCCATTATCCGAAATAGATGGGACCAGAGGTGTTTTGGATTTGGGATGTTTTGGGATTTTGGGATGCCTGTATTTGCATATACATACACAATGAGATATCCTGGAGATAGAGCACACATCTAAAGACAAAACTAATTTATACAAGAACATGAAGGTAATTTTGTGCACAATATTTTAATGTTAAATTGAAATAATGCAACAAATAACATTTGTATATATTGAACCATTGGAAAGCAAAGGTTACGTTATTTCAGAGACCCATGTGGAAAGTTTTAGATTATGGAATATTTTGGTTTTCAGCACTGTGGATAAAGGGATATTCAACTTGCATAGGTTTTGTTAAAGAACGGACACACCTTAAACTAGGACTGAAATGGAACTTAGAGTTATATTCATTTCCTTTGTTTACCATGCTATGATAATAGTAGGTTATAATAGTTTTGATTAAATAGCTGCCAGCTATAATATTTAACACGCAGAATGCCATAATTCTGAGGTGTGACGTTTTACTTAATTTTTAGGGAGGCAGGGGAAAGCTTTTAAAAGTTATAATAAATATAAACTACATGTACCCCTAGCAATTGCATTAATGATCTTATTCTTCTCATAGAAGTCCTTCTATATTAATACTAATTAGGTAAAGGTTTCCCTTGACATTAAGTCTAGTCATGTCCGAATCAGGGGTGATGGTGGTGCTCATCTCCATTTCTAACTCGAAGAACCAGCATTGTCCATAGATGCCTCCAAGGTCATGTGGCCAGCATGACTGCATGGCGCACCATTACCTTGTCACAGAAGCAGTACCTATTTATTGCTCTACTCACATTTCCATGTTTTCGAATGGCTAGGTTGGCAGAAGCTGGGGCTAACGGTGGGAGTTCACCCCACTCCCTGGATTTGAACTGGCAACGTTTTGATCAGCAAGTTCAGCTACTCAGCAGTTTAACCCACTGTGCCACCGGGTGGCTCATTGAGACTAATATTACACTCTTATTTATTTATTTATTTATTTATTTACTGCATTTGTTGACTGCCGTTCTCAGCCCTAGGGTGACTCACGGCGGTGTACAACATATAAAAACAGTTTACAATAAGGCAATAACACAACCAAATATCAACATAACTATCAATAATACAACAATAATACAAATTACACTAAATCATCCGCGCCGTCTCATCTTAGAATCATAAACCAATCTCGTAATCCATATTCCGTTCCAAGTTTTAAGTTTTAGAAATCTGTCATTTTAAATTGTGTAAAGGTTCCATGGTTTTTATTATCCACCTTGAGAAATGTTGTAGTTTCACATTATCACCAGTAGACACTGATAAAGCTAAACGGAGTTAACAGCTTCTTAATAATTGGAATGTGTTCTCTTACGCTATGCATAGTCCTCTCATTTCAAAAGTGATGTAGCAGCTAAACATGGAAAGCTGCTGCTGCTGTTGTGTGCCTTCCAGTTTTCCCTGTATGGCAACCCTTAGGTAAAGCTATCACACTTTTTTGGGGATAAGATTTGTTCAAAGGGGGTTTGGCTCCCTCTTCGTCTGCAAAAATGTGACTTGCCCAAAGTCTCTTAGTGGGTTCCCATGGCCAAGCAGGAATTTGATCCCAGTATTCTAGTTGAATGTGCAAATCACTACACCATGCTGTATGAAAGCAGACAGATAATGTTTAAAAACTCAATTCCACAAAGTTTATAATGAATAGCTGCACCACAGAGCAATAGTAAGTGATATAGAATAGATCGTAATGCAATAAATGCAGCGATCATTCATATATTATTTTCTTTATACTCTGGAAGTGTCCCAGTCAAGGAATAAAATGATCAAGTTTCCTTTCTGAGTAGTCCCCCATGTGCTTACAACTTGACACTGCTTCGGGAAACTTTTATTATCTTGGATGTGTTCTGAATCTTCTGTAATTCAACACCTACAGCCTTGGCAACTCCCAATCATTTTTTATTTTGTGCAGCACTCTTGTCCCTCTCAGTACTCTTTACGATTATGTAGGTGTTTCATTGTCTTGAGTTGAAAGAACTGTTTCTGTTGGGCACCTTTCAACTGTAACATGAGATTTAATAGAATAAAATAGATGTTTGCATGCACATTTCGACAGGACCTACATAAAAAACAGGTTCATGTCTTCAAAATAAGAGTTCTGAAAGTATTTTAGCCTTCAGTAATGTCGACTCAATTCAGTATCTATATAGTAGAGAGACAGAGCTACACTAATATGGCTATAATATTTTGATGAGGGCTTACAATCAAGAAATATTTATCTATATAAATAAAAATGTAATGTTTGTTTGTGGGATTAACATAACTAAAACACCGCTGGACGAATTGACACCAAATTTGGACACAATACACCTATCAGGCCAACGAGTGACCAACATTGAAAAATACAGCAGAAGAGGCTAAAAAAGCCAAAAAACAAAAATTACATTACAACACCTGCACAAAACCACACACACATACACACACACATGCAAACATACATACACACAAATATACGCATACACATATACATAGACTGGGCCACAGCAACGCGTGGAAGGGGGTGGCTAGTCCTTAATGAATGTATTTATTGGGTTTTAACCCCTGCCTGTCCCATTTCAAAATGTTTAACCTGTTTCCTTAAGGACTAAAGCCCCCCCCCCCCCCATTCTTATTTTTCTAACATATGGATTTATGTAACAGCACACAGAAGTGAGACAGCCAGCTTCATGAAAACCAGACTTAAGCTTCCAAGAGAAGATTATTTTAGCAAATCAAATCATTAAACACATACCCATATCTGTTTTACATCTACATACAACTTGTGCCTAAGAGACTGATATTCTACAGTTTTGAACATTTTTTTAATTTAAAAGAGTTGTTCAAATGGAGAAAGTGATGATTCCACTTCTACATCTTTGTTAAATAGGTACAGTACAGCAAATAATGCTCATATGCTTTTGTGTTAAGTTGTTGCAACATATAAGTTATCCACCTTTAACAAAATAATGGATAGGCTTATCAACTTCTGACATTCAGCAGTTTATATTTATACAAATTGCACATAACTGACTGTAAATTAGCTACATCTCTATCCCAGCATTGAGGAAATCAACTTTTGTTTGAATTCTAGTAAGACAGATGCAGTACAGATACAGTATCTTGATGTAGGATGACTAACATTTTTACTGCATTCCCCTGGAGATAATAGCAATGTATGAAGCTAGAGGACAAAATTGGCTGGTTGGAGTCTGTCTGCAAGTCAACACACTTCCCTTTTTCTACATCTCTCCTCTTCTTTATCACCCATAGGGAGCTGCTGAGGAAGGGACAGAACCATTCTTGTACAAGCCTGATCTGAACATGTGCAGAGGACCTCTGAAGTGAGGCCAAGGGCTGTATGAGATGATTGCAAGAGACACATGTGGTGCAAATTGATAGTCAAGCAAAAAGCAGACTGAACACTGCACAAAAGATTAGAAAATGTTCTATAACGTCCACAGTAGACCAAGCGATTTCATTTACCCACATCCAACAAAATATGTAATATTTATTTATTTACTACATTTATATCCTGTCCTTCTCACCTGGAAAGGGGACTCAGGACCTGGAAAGGGGACTCAGGGCGGCTCACAGGACAGGAACAATTAAATGCCTTGAATACATACAAAAAAACAACAGCAACATAAACTTTAAAATCACATAATTAAAACATAGTACTTAAAATAATTACTTGAAGTCACACAGTCCAAAAGCATATTCCAGGAGTAATTCCAATTATCATTGTTCATTATTGCACTGAGAAATCGTTGCACTGGGAATCATTGTGCAAACACTTAGTCCCTCTTGAAGGTCAGAAGGGAGGGAGCTGATCTAATTTCCCTGGGGAGGGAGTTCCAAAGTTGAGGGGCCACCACTGAAAAGGACCTGTCGCTCATCCCCACCAGTTGTACCTGCAAGGGGGGTGGGATCGAGAGCAGGGCCTCCCTGGTCAATCTTAACCTCCAAGATGGTTCATAGGGGGAGATACGTTCAGACAGGTAAGCTGGGCCAGAACCATTTAGGGCATTATAGGCTAAAGCCAGCACTTTGAATAGTGCTCGGTAGAAGACTGGGAGCCAGGGGTGCTGGCGCAACAGGAGGCATGTCCTCTCTCTGCACATCACTCCGGTGAGCAGCCTGGCTGTCACCCGTTGGACTACTTGAAGCTTCCAAACTGCCTTTAAAGGCAACCCCATGTAGAACGCATTGCAGTAGTCTATTCAAGATGTGTCAAGAGTATGAACTACCTAGACATCTCTAGGTCCTCCTGTGTGACTTTATGGTATTCTTGGCCTAGAGATCTTTCATTTCATTAGGGATTGTTATTATCCACACTTGCACACCTTTCATTTCATTAGGGATTGTTATTATCCACATTTTCACATCACGCTTGAAAACACATCCCCCACAATAAGGGAGTTATACTATATAAAAAAGAAAAACTGGGAGATGGGGAAATCTACACACAGAGGGATTCTGTACCTTTAAGGACTGCACCAGAAGAGACATTTTCAGGCTTATTATGGATGTTTCACACTACTGCAGCAGTGGAAAGAGTTCTTTTGTTGAAATATGTTTTAACGCTGTGACATTCTTTAAATGCAAAGTTGCTTTGCTTCCTGTTGGATTTTAGTCATCTTTACTCATTCATCTTTCCTCTTTCATCTCCTGTGCTACCTTCTTTCTTCATTACTACTTGGTGGAAAATACCAGCAATTACAACCATGCATCCCTGGTCCAAATATCAGGATAGGGTCCTTGCTTTCCCTAGATGATGCTCAACCATCATATCCATCCTAAGTGTGCCAGGTTGAGGCACACTCAGAATGGAATGTGCAGGTTTGTTGAAACTACTGTTGGAAATCTGAGAAACCCTGTTGAAACAAAACCCCTTTTCTGTTAATACTGATACAGAGCTTGGCACTCTTGAAGCTGCAGTTTCTCTCCAGGCTTCTGTGGCAAGCTGCACATATCCAAATTCCACTCCTACAACACTTTAAAAAGGTACAGGAGTGCTGTCTGTTCAGGCCGCATCCAAATCTGGACCTGGAGGGCTTCCCAGTGAAGAGTCATTGAGGTCAAGGCTTTGTGGCATAAATGGGAAAGGCTGGAACGCAGGATGGAGTGAGAGGGAGCTGCTGCTCTACTCATCAGGAAAAAGGCTGGGCTTGTCGTATTTATATACCATCTTTGTCCCACATGGACCAATGTCACAGAGCTTTGCTGTTCTACTTTGAAACCTGAAAAGGCTTTCAAAATTAGATTAATATAAACGAGACATCTGAAGTGGTAGGCTGTTCATGATAGCTCATTTTCCTTCTCTTATACAAATTAATCCAGGTAGAATTATTAATATGGGTAGAATTATTCATAATTCTGAAATTCAGAATCTCCTGAAATTCAAATGGACTGCTTTCACAGGGCTGAAGGCTTACAACAGAAATGGATACAGGACGGAGAAAGAAAGACTGTCTCTCCCTCCCCTCCTCTTTTCACAGCTGTTTTTTTGGAATGCTTCTCTTGACATTCCAGAGATGAGTTTGTCCGACTATTCGCTTGCACCTTGCAGCTCCTGCTCAGGCCTAAGGGCTTGCACTCAAGATCTCTTTATGTGGATTAGTTGGTCCTTTAAGTACTTTTTTCTAAACTACACCATTTAAAAAGCAAGTTAAGGGTGTATTTCCTCCCTCTAATTCTTTTCTTTTTTACTTCTTCCTTGCTGCCTTAATTTTATGGCTGTCAGTCTTCTAAATAATGAGAGGTCACAAAAGCTACTGCCTGTCTTTACAAAACACAAACAGGTAGGCTCTTTATAGACCAAGAGGTCTATTCTGGCTGTGGGAAAATTGAAAGCCCATCTCTAGAGAAGGATCTACTGACATTTTTTTTGCAGTTTACAATTATAGCACTGCAGTGGCTCAGTCCAAGGGGATTTGCAGTTTATAGAGGAATGATCTGAGGCAGGCGCTTCACTTGACATGTAACAGATCTGTGTCCTTTTGAATGGACCTGGTTTGCAGGAATAACTGTCGCAAAAGACATTGCTGCTTCTCTTCTCTTTGAGATCACTGTCATGTGCCACTAAGATGCCTAGTGTGTGGGTTTGGCAACCACCAAGTCTCACACACTATTGAATGGGTTATATAATCTTATCAAACGTGTCTCAAACTGCCTTGTGCAGTGAAGGAACTGTTTTCTATTCATATTTGTAAAGGGAAGATAAATTGTTCCCCCCTCCTCCTTCTCTCTGTTGTGCATGAAAAACGTGCATTTTCTGAAAGGAACAATGCTACACCCTTATAATAAAACTTAGGCATGTCCTTGAGAGCTTGTCCCAGGGCTATTACAGAAAACTGAGTGGTGGGTTCCCTCCCTCTTTCAATAATAAAGCTCAAGGTTCTTGTCTGCTTTGAGTTTTTGTTAAAACACAATTTGATTCTGAAGGGGAATCCAGACAAAATTAGTTTCCCAGATTCTGTGTTCGCTAAACATAATCTGGGAATCGTGTAGCAGGTGTGTTTCTCTCCCTGCAGCATCTCTTCTCTCATAAAGGAGGTGATGTGTCAATGCGTGGCTTCCCCATCCTTTAGGAAAATATATTGAGGAGGGAATGGAGCTACTGGCAGTGAGCAGAGAAGTCTAATTTTATACATGTTTACTCTCGGGCAAGTCCACCAAATTCAGAAGGATTTACATCTTGTTGAATCTGAGCGGTGTTTTGAATGGCCTGGGATGTGGCTTTTCCTTTGGTCCAGTAGCATTCTCGAATAGCTGGATGGTCCCCCATGAGGGTCTGCCTCCAGGGGCAAACCAAGAATGGGCAACTTGGAAGTTCCTGAACAGACTCAGAGTGGAGTGGGCAGATCAAAAGACAACCTGGCAAAATGGCACTACCTGGAAGAATGTAGAAATCCTGCTCCCTGTATGACTGTGGAGCAGAACAAATAATTCTGCATCTGTATGCTCGCCCACAATGCCCTGCCTCATGCACAGAGGAAGAATTGTTTAAAGCTACAGACAATACGGTTGCTGTTGCCCATTTTTGGTCTAAAATTATTTAGCCGCTTGTGCTTCCTCTATTTTATCAGTTTTATACTTATTTATACACTACTTTTGACACTAAATAAATAAAATCAGGTAGGCCAGCCTTCCCCAAAACCAGTGCATCCCAAATGTGTTGGCTGACAACGCCTATAATCCCCATATAAGTTGACTAAGGGTGATAGGGATTGTAATTCATACATATATACAGAGACAGATTGGAAAAGGAAGCATGCAATTTTATCTCTAACAGCACTTTATAGATACTCAAGTTCTGCTAGATCAGGGGTCCTGAGACTTTTTAAACAGAGGGCCAGGTCACAGTCACTCAAACAGTTGGAGGGCTGGATTATAATTTGAAGAAAACATGAATGAATTCCTATGCACACTACACATATCTTATTTGTAGTGCAAAAAACACTTGAAAACAATACAATAATTAAAATAGAGAACAATTTTAACAAATATAAACTTATTAGTATTTCAGTGGGAAGTGTGGGCCTGCCTTTGGCTGATGAGATAGGATTGTTGTTGTGTGCTTTCAAGTTGTTTCAGACTTAGGTTGACCCTAAGCAAGGGCCAGGTAAATGACCTTGGAGTGCCGTATCTGGCCCTTGGGCCTTAGTTTGAGGACCCCTGTGCTAGATACAGTAGTGTAGTGAAATTGCATCCCTTATTTCCCTTATGGTAAATTTACTTTTGGGATAATGTATAAGACTTGTATGGCAAAAGTTTGTTAATTGACAGGATGTATTAACTAAAATATGTATCCCTTATATAATGGGAAAATTAAGCTTTCCTTTTTAGATTCTCCCCTCACCCCCCAAATAAAAATGCTTTCAAACTATAGGTGATTGAATCCATGGATACAGAATCCGTGGATGTGGAGTGCTGATTGTATTCTAAAATGATTGGTGAATTCATTGCTTCTGAATGTTGCCGTGGTTAAAAAAATCCCCATTCATGAACTTGTGTTTTTTGGATCTCACCTGCTCCCTGTCTGCTTGGATTGTCAGCATCTCTGTGGACTGGAACTGAAACACACTGCAGCAATATTTACCTTCCCTTTACACAGTAGGAATGCTTAAAAAAGGAATGTGGCACGCCTAGAAGCTCTGAGAACCCTCGGAGAAAGTTTTTAAAGCCTATTGTATGGAAATGGATGTTCTCAGGCAGTCAGCTCTGCCCCACCCCCCAAATTTCCCCCACTTTTGATTGAGGTATGTAATACTCCTTGATACTTTAAGCAGTGTTAGTACTGAAATAGAGCTGGAGAGGCCTGGAGATGCTAAAATGACAGGTAACTTGTAAAACCTTGGCTGGTTTTGACTGTCTCTAAACAACAAAAGCTGAGATTTAATGGCTTTCAAACTACACTCTGGTTTGGCTTATTTATCATACTTTGGCAGGTGTGGTCCTGTAGATATCAAGTTTGTTCTACAAAGGGAGTCCTTAATTCATGTTAGGAGGCTGGAATAGATAAATTACTGTGCACTAATTGCCCGTGTTCATTGTAAGATTGAAGTAATGGGAGAATGTTTATGAGACCATCACCTTTTGACCAACTATATTGTGCTTGCACCATGCTAGATCACACTGTAGGTTTTTGTGCATATTTTGAAGGCTGCAGTGATGGGGAAGGGGTGAGCACACTTCCTCAGAATCCCAGAGTTTCATGTTAAACAATTGGAGTATGTTCTGCCAACTATGAAGATCTTATACAGCATCCAGACTTCTTTGCAACACTTCAGTGCTTAGCACTGTTTTGCAGAATAGGCAGCTGTTTGTTTCAGAATTTGAAATCCAGCAAGTTTCTGCGTCACGATCCAGGAAGACTTGAGGTTTAAAAAACTTTAGAAGTCACTGTTGTTAAATTAAATGGTTGTGTAGGCTGTCCACAATTGGTGCCCTTGGGCACTTGTCTTTACTATGTATCTGTTGCTACTAACAGTAGCTGCTCCCCACTCAGCTGTGCAATTCTTAATATGGTGTGTATGTGTTTGCATTTACACAGTGTGGTAGGCATGTAAAATATGTCCAATACAGAGAGATACTGGTACGGAGTTCTGGCAACAAACAGGAGCAGGTGAGGAGGAGAACCAGAAGAGTAGCTCTGGAGGCCCAGCTTACCTGTCTGAACATATCTATGAACTATTGCAGAGATTAAAATTATCTGGGCAGGCCCTGCTCTCGGTCCCCCCTCCTTCGCCGGTGCAATTGGCGGGGATGAGAGTTAGGGCCTTCTCAGTGGTGGCCCCTCGACTATGAAACTCCTTCCCCAGTGATATTCCCTTCTAGCCTTCAGAAAGAAAGTTTTAAAACATGGCTTTGGCACCAAGTTTTTGGAGAATAACTGCAGTGCAATAAATGAATGTAGAATCTGTGCAATGACATTTGGAATGGCCCTGGATTACGACTTTGGATTGTGTGATTTTAATAATTGTTGTAATTATTTTTAGATGTTTTAGCTCTCTGATTTTTAATGTAGATGTTTACCAATTGTATGCTATTTTAAGGCATTGAATTGTTGCTGATATGTGAGGCTGCTCTGAGTTCCCCTTGGGGCTGAGAAGGGTGGGGGTACAAATATGGCAAATAAATAAATAAGTGAAGAAAGCTATACGTATATGAGAAAAAGCAATGGACTTTTGAGATTTTTCCCATCATTACTGAAATCCAAACCCACCATGTATCCATACTTCATAAGAGAAACAGTTTTTGATACTGTTTTAAGTGTTGTGGGTCCAACCTATGGCACTCCTGCTTTTGTAGTCTAGTGAGCTATTTAGAAAACACCAGGGTACCCTGAAAAGAGAGTAAATCAGTTCAGATATGCAATAGATGCAAGCAGTCAGAATACCTTAGGAATTGTTGTTTGGGATCCTGAGCTAACATATCCTGACATTATTGTTGCACCATAGGAACTAGAAACTTGTATTTTGTTTATGGAGAGAGGAAAGTAGATATGATATTTTCTGTCTATTCAAGCCTTTCTGCAAAATGAAATTAAAGCCTGGATGGCTGCCACTTTCTCCAACTTGGTTCTCTCCAGATGGCTTAGATTACAACCCTTAATTGCTACCTGTTATGGGGTTGTAGTCCCACACATCTGGAAGACCTCCCCAAATTAGGGGAGGACTCTGATACAGCAACATGCATTCACTGCGGATGTGTAGGCCTTATATGGTTTCCCCAGGCATCTTCCACAAATCAAAGCCCCGCATGTCCTTGGAGGCCAGGCAGGTTTCCAGAGATTCTGAATAAGTGGATATAGCAATTTTGTTTGTTTCTCAGGTGTTTCTTGTGTGAATTCAAAATAACTCCTGTTTTCAGATTGCAGAAAGACTGAAATAACAAGCTATATGGACACATCCCGCATTGACTAACCCCCCCCCCCCCAATATGATAATTCAGGCTAATTTTAAGAGCAGATGTACAGAATTACCTTCATAAGAACAGTTACCAGTAAACTATGAACTAGAAATAAGTCTGTGTATAAATGTGAGAGATGATTATGTATTTTTAGCAGTGTACCTAAGGGAATATTCCTCAGGGGGAAAAAAATAAGATAAATGGGTAAGTCGTATGTGGTTACCTGCTGTCATTCTATTCGCCAACTTTCTTACTTAGTTTCTAGTTGATCATATATCAGTTCCAAAATAAAAAAGTCCATCTTTTAGTTGAAGATTGCTTTTTACATTTTGAATGAGGGGATTAAAGTATGTATTTGTACCCAATGTTTTGTAGCCTTTTTACAAGTCCGTCACATAAGATAGAAAGATCCTTCTTGTGTATTGCATTTACAGAATACATTCAATGTTCCTTTATATAGCTGTCACAATTTCTCTGGTTTTATTTATCAATGGCTCATAATTTTGTAAAAATTATTTTAAGTTCATAACAGAGTCAGTTTCAGATCTTTCAACCACATCTTTTTTCATGTTCCATTTGAATATTGTGTCTTAAATTTCTAACTGATTTTACCATACCACCCTTCACTTGTTCCTCTTCCATTTCAAATTATAACAAAGCTTTTGCCAGTTATCTGTTCATTTGTTAATAACTGGGCTTCAAATCCAGATATTGTCAACACTAAACCGTAGTACCTTTTGTCTAATTTAATTATTTCAAATAACTACAAATTAGAAAATAGTTGGGATTCATTACCTTCCCCCAATCACTGTTTTTTGTTTTGTTTTCATGATACACATACGATTTCCTTGACAATTTTCTTATGTCTCATGATATTTTAGCCATCTTTGCCTTGTTGTTTCTTGTGTTGAAACATAGTGGCATTTTATGACAGCCTGGATCTCAAACTTGTCCATATTCTCCTTAAGGCACGTCTCATGTAATGATGTTCAGAATGTATTTTTTGCTTCAGTTCTGTTATAACATAGATATCCATGTCATCCAAACCTCAGGTCATGACCTTCTGTTTCCAAGAGTCTTTTATTCCTGGAAAGTATCCTTGAATTTCCTTCCCCTTTTTCCTGTTGAGAGCAGAGCATTTGGAAAGACACTCCATATCTGTATGGATTCATATAATGTTCCTTCAACTAGCATGTCCAAGAATTTGCAAGATGTGTGTATTTTTCCCCTGATGCTGATGCAATGTCTGGCTTGCAGAACGTTTGTTGTAACAATCAGCACACTTGTGACAATTTTTCATGTAGCACTGGATATTTGTTCCTCAGTGATCTTGTTGTGATCACAGCGAAAATTTAAAGGCTGCTAATTTTTCAATATCAGGCTTTTGCTCCAGGGCAAACTTTCTTCCTGAAATGACTGCCGTATGGATATATTTAGATGGTTTTACATCAGGCTAACCATTAGATCCATATTTATTTCCAGGGCATTTTGCCACTTTAATATATTAAATAAAAATGCATTTCTAGTGTCCATGACGAAAGAGTTTAAATTAAACCAGTGCTAGCTTGTGTTTACCGCTGGGATGGGCAAAACAAAGTTTTCCAGAGGTTGTCAGGATGCATGTCCCACAGACATAGTGAACCTAGCTACAGATGGACAGTGATGAAACGTGGTCTGACAACATCTGGAAGGATGAACTTTGCCTGTATCGTATTAAATGCTTTCACACTTAACGTCCATAGGTTATGACAACTTATTGTTAGGAAAAGGATAGTGTACTCAAACTGTTTAGCAGAGTGGATTTGACAATATTGCAGGCGTTATTCTACCAAAAAGTCTTGAACATGATAGTATTGTTGATAAGTTTTAAGCATCCTTGCCATTCTTCTAATGCTGTTACACTAGAGATCACTAATACAGTTGTCTCTCCATTTTTGTGGTTTTGACTTTCATAGATTTGATTCTTGACCAATTTTATTTAAAATGTTATCTCTAGGAATCAATAGGTCCTCCATTGATCAGTTTCTTCCCGTCATGCTGGGGGGCCTAGAGATTTCAAGAGAGAACACCAGCAATAGTCAGCTTCCAGCAGAAGTGAACCAGCAGTAGAGTTATGCTGGAAGATGTAGACATTTCTAGAGAAGTGTTCTCTTGGATAAAAATTGTGGTTATTTGCAGTATTTCACTTACACAGGGGTCTTGTGCCTCTAACCCAGTGGTTCTTAACCTGTGCAATTTTATGGATCAGCACCCCAAATAACCAAACCGAATCTAAAGTTGACCAAAAACCGATTTGTAACCCTTTTGGTACTAATGTTGGAGAGTGATTCCTGGTCAAAATGGTTCCTAGTCAAATAGTCACTTGTAAAAAAAAAAAGGTTGGAAACCCCATTGAACCCTCTAACCCCATTGAATGTCAAGGGCTGGCTGTATATCTGTTAGCAAATGGGCAAATCAGGTGCAGAATGACTCACCCTGGGCCCACAGAGTTTCACTACTACGTGGGCTTTGAACCCTGTCCAAGATTTTCTCTAATAAGTCAATGTACTTTTCATATTTTGTGACTTGGTCGGAAGAACTGCCAACAGTGGTTTCAACATTCAGCTCTACTGAGGAATCACAAGTGTTTGTAATTCCAATTACTCATGAGACCTAAAATTCTTCAGCAACTCTAGTTCTAGTGATCTACAGTACTGAACTGAAGTTAACTGTCCACAAAGTATTGACATCTGTTTATGTATTGGCATCCGTTGTTGCTTGCTCCCCACCCCAGGCAGTTGTTCTTTCTGATTAAACGTTTTTTGAGAGGGAAAAATAGCATACTTTTGTGTGCAAGATTAATATGGAGTTGCTTCTTATTTATTTATCGTTTCAGAAGCAAATTGAGGGAACAGTTAAATTTTATTTAAAACACAAAGAAGGTTAAAAACTTGTCAATATGCTAAATTTCCTTTGACCTGAAGCTAGCCACTTGGAGTTCCTCTGGTGTTGCTGAGAGAAGGTCTCCCATTGTGCATATGTCAGGGCTCAGATTGCATTGTAGTAAGTGGTCTGTGGTTTGCTCTTCTCCACACTTGCATGTCGTGGACTCCACCTTGTAGCCACATTTCTTAAGTTTGGCTGTGCATCTCGTGGTGCCAGAGTGCAGCACCTTTCAAGTTGTCCAGTCTTCTGTATGCCCAGGAGGGAGTCTCTCTCCTGGCCTCAGCCACTGATTGAGGTTCCGGGTTTTAGCCTGCCACTTTTGGATTCTCGCTTGCTGAGGTGTTCCTGCAAGTATCTCTGTCGATCTTAGGAATCTGTTTCTTGATTTAAGGCCTTGGCATCAGGGCCATAGCCAGAAAAAAATTGGGGTTGGGGTAGGTTGGGTTTTTTTTCTAAGCAAATCATGAAAAGTAGTTCCATAACACAAAATAATTTAAATTATATGGTTCATTCTATATTTTATATAGACATAATTAAATAAATTTTCTTGTCTCCTTCATGTAGGGCTTCAAATCCCTCCCATACCTTAGGCTTTGCCTACCAGTTGTGGGTGGGCCAACTTGGTTTGCTTCCACTATATCAGCTATTGCAGCAAGTAATGACTATGAATAAATTGTCAAAATTTGTTTGAGATAGTGCTTGCAGTTCTGGAGGGACTTGTTTAATGTTTGCTTCTCATAGATTTAGCATGGGGATTTGGTTAACCAGTTCAAATTTAGGAGTAAACCAGGTTTTGGCATGCTGGCTGATATCTGCACAAAGGATGGGCAGGAGATGTCACTGCCTTGGTCCTTTCATTATTGACTGCTACTTCCTGATGGGTTGCTTCTGAAAGTCATCTTAAATTGTAGATCACAGATCAGAAGCTTTCCATTTCCACAGATAATGTGGCTCGTAACAGTAGATTATTTTGAATGAAAAATGCAGTTAAAGGTTTTTCGAGCTATATGGCCATGTTCTAGAAGAATTCAGTCCTGACGTTTCGCCTATATCTAATGGCAAGCATCCTCAGAGGTTGTGACCTCACAACTTTTGAGGATGCTTGCAGGATGCTTGCAGGTGAAATGTCAGGAGAGAATGCTTCTAGAACATGGCCATATAGCCCAAAAAACTTACAACAACCCAGTGATTCCAGTCATGAAAGCCTTCGACAATACAATGCAGTTAAAGAAGAGATAATTCCTAAGAGTGCCAAACCCTTCCCTCATTGAGGTGGAGAATATAATTCATGGTGGAACTTACCAGATAAAGTAGTAACCTTGCTTGGGCAAAACTCCAAAGGTCACCAAGCAAACAATATTTACTTCGGTTGAACCAATCCCTTTTAGCAGAGGAGCAGGAAATTCAGCTGCCACTGCATCGTCAGCTAAAAATAATAATAATAAAAACACCCAGAGGTTTTGGTTTGAGAGGGACAGTCCCTTGTGCCACTGTTGGATGGCAACTGAAGCAAAGAACAGGGCCTGTCTTGTATTGGACTGAGTGCTTTTCTGTATGAATTTGAGATACAAGCAGCTGGACATATGTTGGGCTTATGCCGACTCTGGCTTAGGGAACACTGGGATTCTGTTTCACTGTCTCCTTAATAGGCTGGTGTAGGCTGCTTTGCATAGAAATTACACACACAGCGCTCTTTTCTTTTCTTAGCTTATTAAATGGATTCCTCCCTTTCCTTGAATGGTCCCAAATCTCAATAGGTTGCACTCTCCTGCACACTCCCCCATACTCTTGGTAGCAGCTCTCTTTTAACTTTGTATCTAAAGCCCCCTGTTGATTATAGACCGGCTAATAATTAGAAGAGTTGAAATAACTGAATGAGACCACTATTTGAAAGTCATCTGATCTCTCTTGACTGCATCCTTGCTTCTTTTCTCTCCCCTTTTCTCTCTCCCTCCCCCTTAACATTTTATGCTAAGCCAGGATGGGAAACTCCACTGAGTATTTGCTACTAATTAACTAGTAAGTACATTCTGAAAATGTAGATCTCCGTGCTTTTTTAAAATAAAGCATTTTATTTTATTTTCTATGGACAAGATTGTGAAATGGGAGAGCATGGAAAAGTTAGCAGCATCCATGGCAATCAAGTGTGATTCAGACTGGCATAGCCATTTTGTTTTGGTAAGCCAGTTAAGCTATTAAGCACTCCAGGGAATGGGGTTATCATGAGCTAATAGCTTCCCTGGATGCATAAAGGTATGAAATACAGCTGGCATACAGGTTCTTGACATCTCCCACCTGAAATAAACCTCAGAGTCAAATCGCGCTCTCTAGAGCCATCCCTTGTACTATTTTAAAGCCCTTTGCTATTTCAGAAAGGAAGTTAATAAATAGAGTTGCCACATTAAGATTTCTAGACATGTGGAGGGATCCTGAAAAACTGATTCCTTTGTGAAGTAAGGGACTAGCTTGAAAAGTATGATTTTGGAATCACAGTGTGATCTCTGTTTGGATCAGTGGCTCCCAACCTTTTTTTGACCAGGGATCACTTGACCAGGGACCACTTTGACCAGGGACCACTCTCCAACATTAGTACCAAAAGGGTTACAAATAACTTTTTGGGCAATTTTACATTTGGTTTCGTTATTTGGGGTGCTGATTCAGAAAATTGCATTGGATAGACCGAATTAGCTCTAGTTTCTGATACTGAACATATGCCATCCAGTAGTCGCCATCTGCTCATCCAGAGAAAACCATATTTAATAATCTAGAGCTGATGTGGTCTATCCAATGCAATTTTCTGAATCAGCATCCTAAATAACCCCAGGAACAGACCTAAAAATGAATACACCAAGGCGCCACATGGACTGCTGGCTCCATGCTGGATCCGTGCATTATAGTCCACGTGCATAATGATCCTCCAAGTGTAGTAAATACATCTTGGTCTGTACTGTAACCTTTTGCCAAGTGGTTACAGAATTTTTGTTGAACCGCCTTGAGTCGCCTTTGGCTGAGAAAGGTGGTATACAAATGTGGTAAATAAATAAATGGAGCGGCTCTGCTCAGTTGGAGGACGAGATGCAGGAGTCAGGAGGCTTGTTGTTGCACCTTACGTGGGTAGGCAACCTCGCCCCAGTGGCCTCTGATGGCGTAAAGGGTTAAACGCTAGTGCCGGAAGGACTGATGACCGACAAGTCGTAGGTTCGAATCTGGGGAGAGCAGGGATGAGCTCCCTCTGTCAGCTCCAGCTCTCCATGTGGGGACACGAGAGAAGCCTCCCACCAGGATGGTAAAACATCAAAAAACATCTGGGTGTTCACTGGGCAATGTCCTTGCAGATGGCCAATTCTCTCACAACAGAAGTGACTTGCAATTTCTCAAGTCGCTACTGACACACACACACACACAAAAGCCTCGCCCCTCCCAGCATCCCTGTTGCCTCAGCACTATAAGACGGTTTTACGAGACTGGTTTCTCTCATTGCAACAGTGTAGTAATGATGAAGCCACAGACCATATTGTAGTTCTTGGGGACCATTGGTGGTCCACGGACCACAGGTTGGGAACCACTGGTGTAGATACACCTGAAGTCTAGAAGAGGGAGCATGAACACATCCATGTGCTGAATGTTGAAGCCATGTGCTGCAGAAAGATTCTTAGTGTCCTCGCTGTCTGACATCAAACTTTAGAGTTACTTCCCAACATGCAGTACTCAGGGGGACTGTCCGTGCCATTACTTTCAGTCTTCAGAGTGGCTGCGGAGATCTTTCTAGCCTCAGCTTCAGCACCACATTATGCCTGAGCAAAGGATTGATGCTTTAAGTCAAAGACCATGTCTAAACATAGAGATGCCTACTCAGAATTAACTTCCACTGAGTTCTTGGGGACCTACTCCAGATAAAGTGTAACAAGGATACAATCTGGAGAATGAGCCCCTCTGGACTCTGAAGGAATATTTCTGTTCAGGGTAAACACATTTTATAAGGAAGGAAGGGTAGCTAGGATTGCAACAGCTGAAATGACTAAGTCAGAGTGAATATATGCCAAGAGTTAATACGTGTGTGCTAATAAGTGGTGGAAGGCTGCCTTATCTCTTCTGTATAACACAGGTGGCCAAGGGGTTTGGGCCAGTCGCATTTATCCTACCAGATATATTCCAAAGTTCATGCAGTAGTAATACCTCTATTAAGTATAGAAAATCCTGGCAATGTGACTAAGCTTTTGAGTGCTTCAGGACTCTTCATCAGGCATCGTGTTTCAAAAAGCAGGCAAAGGAGGGAAACATGGAGTGGGGGAGACTTGGCCTTGAAGTGATGCTGCCAGCTTGTTTGTCTTGAGATGTTATGAAGACAGACTGGGCAAACTCTCAAATGGGGCTCATCCCCAAAGTTTCAAACAATGTAGTCCCTATCTCTGCTAAGGAGTGGGAAAAGAAGCTTGTCATGAAAATCACTCTATTATTTTTCACCTTTTATTGACTGATAATGTGATAATGCCAAGGGCAAGATAGATGGATGGGATCCTTGAAGTGACTGGATTGACCTTGAAGGAGCTGGGTGTGGTGACGGCCGACAGGGAGCTCTTGTGTAGACTGGTCCATGTGGTCATGAAGAGTCAAAAAAGATTGAACGAATGAACAACAACAAATGTGATCTTGGCATGGATGGCTTATAGGAGGGGCTGTGGACCCTATGGCCTTTCAGATTTTGTGTGTTTGCATCTCCTGTCAGGCCTAGCCATTGGTAAAGGGTGATGGGAGCTGTAGTCCAAGTAACTACAAATCATTAATTTCAGGGTTATTGATATGGAAGGCAACTCTTAGATATTTCTTAGCATTCAAAAATTATAGAATCGTAGAGTTGGAAGAGATTTCATGGGCCATCCAGTCCAGCCCCCTGCCAAGAAGCAGGACAATCGCATTCAAAGCATCCCCAACAGATGGCCATCCAGCCTCAGTTTAAAAGCCTTCAAAGAAGGAGCTTCCACCACACTTCGGGGTAGAGAATTCCACTGCTGAACAGCTCTCACAGTTAGGAAGTTCTTCCTAATGTTCAGGTGGAATCATCTGTACCTTACTATTATTGGCAAGTTAGTGTGGTAGTTTGAACATTAACCTATGACTTTGAAGGCCAGGGTTCAAGTCTCCAGCTGGCCATGAAACCCATTGACCTTGGGCAAGTCACCTTTCTGCCATTGCTTTCTCTGAGGAAGGCAATGGCAAACTTCCCCTGAACAGATCTTGCCAAGAAAACCCTGCAATAAGGGTTGTCATAAGTTGAAAACAACTTGAAGACACATGGCAACAGAAAACATTTTCATTGTAACTTTTTACGTAGTTTCCGAACTGAATATGTCCTTCCAACTTGGGGGCTTCTGTGATGTAGAAATGGTACTTTTAGATTATTTTGAGCATTGAGTGATTGATGTCTGGAGGGAGAAGAGAGAGTTCCTCTTGTTTAGCCGGAAAGCAGAAGGCAAGATGATGAGACTGATAAGAGGCTGGGACTGAAGGGTGGATGGGGGGGGGGGGGGATAGAGAAGACAGAGGAGGAGGAGACATTTGTTTAGGAAAGAGGCCTAATCACTAAGCCTTTGGAGCAGAGAAACCCCTGCTGATAACACAGCTGAAAATGAGGGGTCTGTTTCTCTCTTGACTCCAGAGGAGTGGCACTCTGTAATAAATGACTATGTGGCAGCTGTCTCCCGGCTTCCAGAGTCTGGCAGCAGGATTTAATCCTGTCAGCAGAAGGAGCCAGGAAAAACGGCTGCTTTAAAACAGAATTCATAGAGATGGTAAAATAATACCTTCCTTAGGAGCAGCCAAAATTTATGTTGTGCCATGATGAGAGTCTTGGTTCGAAGGGGAGCATTTATTTTGCTTTGTTTTGTTTTTACTTCATTAAAAAAGCACCCCACTTAGTGTGTAGTTTGCTGAAATGGAAGGTGGTTTTTTTCCCTTTGTATCAGGAGTGATGTGAGAAACTGCAAATTGCTTCTGGTGTGAGAGGATTGGCTGTCTGCAAGGACGTTGCCCAGGGGATGCCCGGATGTTTTGATGTTTTACCATCCTTGTGGGAGGCTTCTCTCATGTCCTCGCATAGGTAGCTGGAGCTGATAGAGGGAGCTCATCCGTACTCTCCCTGGATTCGAACCTACGACCTGTCAGTCTTCAGTCCTGCCGGCACAAGGGTTAACCCATTGCACCACTGAGGATGAGGTGTGGATAATAATTCTGGATTACGTTTTTCCCCCAATACAAATATCAGATTTGGTTTGAAAACATAAAGGGGCTTTGACAAAGCATTATTCATTAGACATGCTCTTCTGAGTCGACAGTGTTTCCAGTTTCCCTTTAATTTGGTGCAAAACAAATTTAATTAAGTGCAAAACAGTATTGGTATTGCTCCTTGTTTTCTCCACCCTATGATTTCTATTAACAGCCTCTTAGCTGTGATCCAACAAGGGAGTTGCATAAGTTTCCATGATGCACGGATATTGTTTTTGGTATAGCTTTTGCATTGTTCAGTGCCCCGGAAGAAATAGCCTGAAACCCATGAAAGTTCATGCTGAAATAAATCACTTATTCTTTTCAAATGTCACAGGAATCGCATTTTTGCGATGACAGAGTAATATGATTACAGTATTTGAAAACTAGTAGCAGATTTGAACATGGGGAGGATGGCAATTTCAAATGTAAAATCAGAAGCAATTAATCATTTCACCCAAATGCAAAATGGTGTAGATATTGCTTATCGTTTTCCCCATCGTATGGTTTCTGTTAACGGGTTCTTGACTGTGGTCCAGAAAGGGAGTTGCATTCCACGATACACTGATATTCTTTTTGGTATAGCTTTAGCACTGTTCAGTGCATCAGTAGAAGTAGATTCAAATTCAGTGAAAGTTCATCTTAAAATAGGACTTTCAGAAATAGTAGTATGATTATATGATATCATTTAGAGCAGTGGTTTCCAAAGGAACCACTTTGACCAGGAACCACTTTCTAACATTAGTACCAAAAGGGTTACAAAGCAGTTTTTGGTCAACTTTAGATTTGGTTTGGTTATTTGGGGTGCTGATTCAGAAAATTGCATTGGATAGATCACATCAGCTCTAGTTTTTGATACAGAACATATGCCATCCATTAGTCACCATCTGCTCGCTCACAGAAAACCATATTTAATAATCTAGAGCTGATGTGGTCGATCCAGTGCAATTTTCTGAATCAGCACCTTAAATAACTGCAGGAACAGGCCTAAAAATGAAGACACCAAGGTGCCCCAGCTTCCAGGTGCCACATGGAACAGTTCCGCTCAGAGGTAAGGAGGAGGGGAAGCAGGAGCCAGGAGGCTTGTTGTTACATCTTTTGCGGGTAGTCAGCTTCCCCCCTCCCAACATCCCCATTGCCTTGGCACTATACGAGGGTTTCATGAGAACAGTCACTCTCGTTGCAATGGTATGGTAACGGTGAAGCCACGGACCATATTTTAGTTCTTGTGGACTACTGGTGGTCCACAGACCACAGGTTGGAAACCACTGATTTAAAGGGAGTAGACTAATAATGGATAAAGACCATCATATAGTGAGTGGGAGGTTCATAGATTTGTCTTGTTTGTTAGTTTGTTTGATTTTTGAATGTTAACAAGTGTTTTGTTTCTGTATTTATGTTCTGCAAAAAAGTTTCTGCCAAAATAAACAACTTATTCTCAAAGGTGCCGTGAAACTATCTTTTCATGGCTATTTGAAAACTAGTAGGAGTTTTTATAGTGAATGTAAACATGGGAAGAGGGGCAGAAAACAGGACCCAACTTTAACTGTAAAATAAGAAGCTACTAATGTCTTCACCCAAGAAATTCTTTCTTAAAAATATAAATAACATCATCCCTCAGGCATGCTAAAATTCCCTGACTGGCTGGAGTTCTCTGGTTTTTCCAAATTTGAGCTCAAATGCCTCCTGGAGGTGGGTGCAGTTGCCCTCCAGGGAGGTGTGAACTTTTCCTTCATTTCAGTTCGTCTAATAATGTTTGTTTCCCTTTTGGCTGAGTCAAAAATGAATTGCTGACTGGTGCCACATGAGTAGATTTGTGGTTAGCCATGGATCACTTGATTCCCACTTGCATGCTCTTTGTAAGCCTTGGTCAGGGGAGAAGGTTTGGAGAGGCTCACATTGTTAATTAACTCAAACGACTTTTGAAGTCAAGGTTTGGAGGAAGGCTGTTATTCAGTGATCGCTTGTGGGCAAGGCGTTAGCTTCCTCTGGGAGTATTTCCAATGGGGAAAGGATTTGTTGCTGAAAAGAGAAAAAAAATCCAGAGTAGTTAAAGGTCATAATCAGGGCAACTTTTAGGAGTAACAGAATGAAAGAGACAGAGAGAGCAGGCATCATTCAACTTTTTATTATGCTTCAATTATGCTGATTAAATTATTTTCTATCCCTTTGCAACCTGTTTCATTTTGTCTGTCCCTCTCTCTTGCTAATCCAGTGGTTCTCAACCTTCCTAATGCCATGACCCCTTAATACAATTCCTCAAGTTGTGGTGACCCCCAACCATAAAATTATTTTTGTTGCTACTTCATAACTGTAATTTTGCTACTGGGATGAATAGTAATGTAAATATCTGATGTGAATGATGTATTTTCATTCTCTGGACCAAATTTGGCACAAATACCCAATATGCCAAAATTTGAATACTGATGGGGTTGGAGGAGTATTGATTTTGACACTTGAGAGTTGTAGTTGCTGGGATTGATAGTTAACCTACAATCAAAGAGCATTCTGAACTCCACCAAAGATGGAATTGAACTAATCTTGGCACACAGAACTCCCATGACCAACAGAAAATACTGGAAGAGTTTGGTGAGCATTGACCTTGAGTTTGGGAGTTGTAGTTCACCTACATCCAGGGAGCACTGTGGACCCAAACAATGATAGATCTGGATGAAACTTGGCACAAATACTCAATATGACCAAATGTAAACTCTGGTGAAGTTTGGGGAAAATAGACCTTTGGGAGTTGTAGTTGCTGGGATTTATAGTTCACATACAAACAAAGAGCCCCTTGAACCCCACCAACGATAGAACTGGACCAAACTTCCCACACAGAACCCCCATGACCAACAGAAAATACTTTGTTTTCTGATGGTCTTTGGTGACCTCTCTGACATCCCCTCATGTCCCCCCAGGTAGAGAAACACTGTGCTAACTGGACAAACAGAGTGTGGTCAGTTGATGACACACATCCCTTTCAAAGTAAAGGAGAAACTGCTACATAAATTTGCACCTACTAGATTAGCTTTAAATCATTTCCAAAGTGTGGAGAAAAGCACATTTTGCCACGAGGTTGAGCAGGCTAGCATGGCTCTGAATTGCTGAGTGTCCTGCTCCCTCCTCTCTCCCAGTTGCTAGGCCCATAAGCTAGAGCTGTGGAGGGAGATTCCCTGCCTTTCCCTCCCAGCGAACAGGTGCGAGGAGCAAATGCCCACAGAGCGTTCTGACATCATTGGATTGTAGCTTTCCCTTCATCGCAGCATTACAGCGTCTCTGGTTTCCCCTTAATAAGAACAGCCAAGCTGATTGTCCTTTGCCTACTCGTCGTGTTGCATGTCTAGGCATTTGCATGACCAATCGATGGGGCACAGAAAGCTCTCGTGTGCAAACTGGCATCTGAAAAGAGTAATTGCATCAGGTCCCATAATTACGTTGCCGACTGCAGTCCACAGGATTGGCGCAGTGTGTGTGTTTTAATGGCCAGCTGTATCAACTAGCTTGGTGTTACCACTCATTCACTTTTTCTTTGCTTCCTACTCCTGCTGTATTTCCTCATCATGTAGACTGGCAACTTTCCCGATGGGATTAATGCTCCTTTAATTGTGCCAGCTTGGACTAAAAGCATGCATCCTGAGTTTTAGTAATACATCTTCCAAGAAGGAGGCTTTCAAGATAGAAGCGACTTGCAGTTTCTCAAGTCACTACACACACACACACACACACACACACACACAGATAGAAGTTTGTTTTATAGTCAGGAGACACTTCTTTCTACTTTACCTTCCTTCCTTTCTTTTCTTTCACATTCTGCTTAAATATTTTTAAGTTTTGAAAGCTTGTATCTGACTTTTTGAAATACCAAGTGGCCCTCTCTATTTTGTAGCCAATGCAGTTAAGTGGATACTGATCTGACTTGTTTGTAAGATTTTAGTGGCTTTTAAATTCTTCTGCTTAGTAGGTTTCCCTGTTCTACTCTCGGAAATTATTCCATAATATTTTTTCCTAATAGTATTTTTATTGAGTATTGAGTATAAACCATTTTAATTCTACTTAATATTTTTTCTCTAAAATTACTTCTAACCTTATCGCTTCCACATCTCCCTCTACCTACAATAAGACAAAAAAAACTTTAAAAAATAAAATGTCACCACCTGAAAACATATTTTCTGACATTATTAATATATACAGACAGGGTGTTTCCATGTTTATTTCAAAGACACTTTTGTTATTATTTTACACTAGCTGTACCCGCTTCGCGTTGCTATGGCCAATCTTCCCTCCCTCTTTCTCTCCTTCTTTCGCTCCTTCCATTGCTCCCTCTTTCCTTCCTTCCCTTTTCTTCTTTCCTTCTCTCTTTCCTTCCTTCGTTACCTCTTTCCTTCCTCTCCCCTTTCCCCCTTCCTTCTCTCCTTTCTTCCTTCTCTACCTCTTTCCTTCCTTCGCTTTTTGCTGCCATCCTTCTCTCTTTCCTTCTTTCCTTCCCTCCCTCTTTCCTTTCTTCCTTCTCTACCTCCTTCCTTCCTTTATCTTTTGCTTCCATCCTTCCTTCTCTCTTTTCTTCTTTCCTTTCCTCCCTCTTTCTCTCCTTCTTTCCCTCCTTCCTTCACTCCCCCTTCCCTTCCTTCCCTTTTTTCTTTCCTTCTCTCCTTCCTTCCTTCTCTACCTCTTTCCTTCCTTTCCCCCTTTTCCTTTTCCTTCTGCTTTCTCTTCTTTCTTCCTTCTCTACCCCTTTCCTTTCTTCCTTCGCTCTTTGCTTCCATGCTTCCTTCTTTCCCTCCCTCCCTCCCTCCCTCCCTCCCTCCCTCCCTCCCTCCCTCCCTCCCTCTTCTTTCCCTTTTTTCTGTATCATCATTTAGCTTTTTGTCATTTAGCATTTTGGGTTTTAAAGGCCTTTCTGCTGGGTTTTTTTTTGGGGGGGGGAGGTATGAGTGATGGTCACTCATTGATCTGTTAGGGGTAGAGTCTCCAAATTTCATGTCAATTCATCCATTGGCTTTTGAGTTATGTTAATCCCACAAACTAACATTACATTTTTACTTTTTACTTCATCACACTAAAGAATGCATCTACTTTAAATCTGGTTTCTGCCTCCTGCAGAATTCTGGGGCTTGTAGTTTAGTGAGGCTATTAAAGGCTCCTCTCTAAACTACAAACCCCAGAATTCTGCAGGAGGCAGAAACCGGATTTTAAGTGGATTCATTCTCTAGTGTGATGAGGTCCCGTATCCTTACAAATTTAGCACTGACACACACATTCTTGTAAATATCCTATTACTATGGGATGATCATTTGACAAAAACAATGTATGAAACACAGGAGCCTTATTTAGCCAAGCAAAGGAGCCTACAACAGTTCTGGCTTGGCATCACTCTTCTGCTTTCCCGTAAATCTCTTTTTGGCGTTAACCTCTACCTCCCTTTGCCTTTGCCACTAGAGTTGTAGGAACTGAGTGGCTGAAACAGCTGCAGGTTTATTTCCTTTTGCTGTACCACAGATTCCAAGAAGTGATGCCATACAACTGCAGATGAATCCAGATGAATGGGAACTTTTTGTAATGAGAAGGGAGGCATCTGCAGTAGTCTATGTGAGGATTAGAAACTGTAAGCTCTGCTTGTTCCCCTTTATGAACTTGCCATTCCAGTAAGGGAAGGTTGTAGTTGTAGTCTTGTACATCTGGAAGGTTCCAAGGTGGAAAACAGATCTGAATGTCCAGACTGCTGCCAATTAATTTCTCCAGTAAAGATGTTTGTACGAGTATACTTCTCAATAAATATTAACAGTCTGCCTATAGATTACAAGCTAAGGGTCTTTATAGAAAGAGCTGTTTGCTGCAAGCAAGCAAAACTCCATCTACAGCAGTGTGTGTCAAACCACTGTAAAGATCTGCCTATGTAAAATTTAATAATGTTGGATACATTTCCTCTGCTGATCTGTAGTATAACCCTGGACACACAGACAGGTACATTGGCAAATACTATCATGTGAGATAAGGACCCCCCGGTGGTGCAATAGATTAAACCCTTGTGCTGGCAGAACTGATAACTGACAGGTCAGAGGTTCAAATTTAGGGAGAGTGGGCTGAGCTCCCTCTGTCAGTTCCAGCTCCCCATGCAGGGACATGAGAGAAACCTCACTCAAAGATGGTAAATATCAAACATCCAGGTGTCCTCTGGGCAACGTCCTTGCAGATGGCCAAATCTCTCACAGCAGAAGCAACTTGCAGTTTCTCAAATTGCCCCTGACACATACACAAACATACACACATCAGGTGAGATGTTGATAACACAGTTGGTTCCATGACAATCCAACATAGTTTTTCTCTCCTACTCAGCGGAAAGTAAGAATACTAGTGGCATTTCCTTTCTATCTAGATTTGCACTACCAACTTTGTCTTAGGTCAGTAGTTGAGATCAGCTCTCAGAATTCCTTACTGCTGGCCACGGCTTCTATGAGTTCGCATTCAAAACATCTGGAGAAGCAAGGATTGGAAACCACTGTACTAGATTTAAGCACCAACAGCATGTGTTAATAAATAATTTTATATACAGCAATTTAATACTGCCATTGCTGTGCTATGCACAACACAACTGTCCTACTTACTAGGTTTGTTATTTGGCTTGTTAAGACATAAGTGCAGCTTACAGCACAGCGTTGGAGAACAGCTGTTGGCCTGCCACATGTTTGGATTTCAGTTCCTAGAAATCCCAGCTATCACATTCAATAGTATAATTCAAAATCCTAGCTATCATATTCAACAGGCCAGGCATTTCTTAATCATGTTTTAGGATAAAAATGAACTTATTGGAATAACAGAGGTACTAAAGGTATTTCCATAATAAACCATAGCGATAGGTGAAAGTGGGCCTAAACTTAGCCCACATTGATCATGATGTCTAAGGGTCTGTTTTCATACCTCTCAATGCTAATATGCTTTACACATAAGAGTGTCCCGAAAAAAACTTTGTATACAACTTCCAATAAAGTGGTAGTGATAGTATTTTTTTAAATGTGTAAAATGATGACTATATTATATAATATCTGATACATATATCTGTTGTGCGTTCCAAAGCTTTTGGGATACCAACATGATGAATCCTGAGGAAAAGGTTTTATTTACTACCTTTTTCCTAATGTGCGTTATCTGAAACCCACAAAAAATCAAAATATAGCAAACGAGTGTCTTTCCCTCGAGCTCTTTTGTCATGCGCTTTCTTGACTTAGGGCCACTTGTCTTATGATGCAGTACAACTTCACCCAAGCTTCTCCAACTCTTCATCTCCTAACCAGGTGGTGGGAGAAGGTAGGAATGATAGTCAAAGCCTTTCAAAAGTAGGAGGCACCTTTCTTTAAAGTAAATGGAGGGTGTCAAGGATTCAACCCAAGGCCTTATCTATGCAAAGCCTTCCCCCTTCTCTGTTTGCATGAGCATGAAACAAGGGAGACTGTTTTCCCTCAGGATGTTGCCTCATAGCTCCTATTGTTCAATCAACTCTCCAGCTTATCTTGTCTGCTATGAGGATGCCAGAAAACAAGGGTTTGGCCTGTTTCGGTAGGCTTTAAAGAACATGTCCAGACAAACGGGAAAGCAGGACTCTCTCCCCCAGCCCAATCTAGCATTTGTGAAGCTGCTAACTCCATCTTTGGGTAGACAAGACAGAGCAATAGTACAGTTTTGAAGGCACATGTGAGCATTTCAGACAACAGGTTACAAAATGTTATAAAACCAAACCAAAGTTGAGAGCCAGCAGTTTTTATCATGCCCATTACAATTTGATGGTTTAAAATATTTTAAATCTAAAATAATTTATTCTGCGTTAGTTTGGCTATTGAGATGGGATGGGATGATTAAATACGACTTGGCCAATTGTCACTTTAGCTGTACAAGGTGGTATGGCAGAAATGGTGCTCTGTGAATCTTCATAATGCCAACTAACTTTCTTGCCCCTCTCTACCTCCCCCAGTGCTGAAATTTTTGGAAAACCCCTTTTACCCTCCAGCTCTAAGGTTTCTAGAGCTTCAGTGACTTCCAAATTCCAAAGACTCGGTGCAGCGTCAGATTTCTTTAGCCTCTCATGAACTAAGTCAGTTGTGAAGTTAAAAAGTCAGTGCAAAAATTGTGGGGAATTAGAGGCTTGCATTCTGTTATTACAAAATGAATATACCAAGTACCAGGCACAGGCAGTTTTGGATCTTTGGATTAAGACAGCACATTTTTGTTGCCCTCATATTTCAAAGCATATTCAAAACATGGAAGTCTCTTCTGGAACTGATAGATATTAGTAGTTCCAAGTCTATTCAAGTATACTCATAGTTTCCACACTGTCAATCTTTGTAACAACACCATCTGACTTTTATTTACCGTAGTACAACATCCACTGATCTAGACTAGGTAACCTGTGGCTGCAGGTATCTAGCAGCCTTGTATACCTTGCAGACATGTATTCTAGATATTTTCTATCCTTCGTATTTGAAAAAAGTCTCTAACTCTCATATATCTGTTTGAAAAACCAGAAAAAGGCATATGTGAAGCCTAAATGTCTGTTTAAAAATATTATTATTATTATTTAGAAACTAATAAAAATATTATTATAACATCATTATTATTATTATTATTATTATTATTATTATTATTATTTAGATCTTTTGTATCCCATTCTTCTCTACCTCCGTGGAAGGATTCAGAACGGCTAACAGCAAAAATTCAATGCTAAGCAATAAATAACATTTTGAAACAACATACATAAAACAATAGGTTAAAATACATATAAAATTAAAATACATATAAAACCATTCGCCAAGTTAAAAACATTGTCAAACTCAGTCTGCACATTGTGGTCCAATAACTTTAGTCTTTACCGGTCTCCGTATTCACTCTGCGAATGCCTGATTCCAAAGCCAGGATTTCAATTGCTTCCTGAAGGTCAGGAGAGAGGGGGCAGGAGAGAATTCCATAGCTGGGGGTTCACCACAGAGAAGGTCCAGTTTCTCATTCCCACCAGATGTGACTGCATATGGCATTTAAAAAAGTGATTATGGCTCCTGAATAAAAATGAGTTGTGTTTCCTCCATGGTATATGTTTTATTCATCTTTATGTCCCTGGTTTAGTTATTTTGTATTGCACATTTGTATCCTTTGTCTTCTCAAAGGGGCATGGGATAGCCTATGTAGTTTTCCTTCTACATCTCTCCCAATTTTGAGGTAGACAAGATTTGAGAGATGGCAGTTTCTCAACAGTCATCGTTAAATCCCAAATATTTTATTTCTTTAAAAACATAACTTTTGCTGGGGAAGAGCCTTAATGTATTTTTGTTTTGTTTTGTTTTTCTATTCTAGGCAGTGTTGTGCTGGCCCTCCTCCTGTGTTGACACTAAGGTGATTCCTCTGCTTTTGCTCTACCATCTCTCTACACCTGTTTGCACCATAATCTCAGAAGCTAAATCCACAATTACCAAGGTCAGTTGAAATCTGGGGGCTGAAGGCTTCTGGGAACTCTAGTCTAAAAAATATGGTTTCCCAAACCCTGCCCATTCCACCAAAGTCAATGTTTTTATTCTAGCATTATTTATTCTTGCTGGCTGTATCAGCTATCTTTGCAAATGATCTCCCAACACCCCTACACAACTTCTTATTAGGCTCTGAGTATAATCTTTTGTGTACTGTCTCTTAAAATCCTTTTCACTGGATAACAATATTGTTTGACTCATGACTTCGCAATGCTTCCGCTTTTTCTGAGACCATTTACTGGTGGAACAGTAAGATATAGGAATGTAGGAGTTCCTCATGAAATGCTCTTTCCTCCTTCTATATCATTTTTCACCCGGAATAAGAAATGCAGTAGTGCCTGAGCTTTTCAATGGTTGGCCTTTCAAGTCCCTCCCCCGTGTTGTTAAACTTTACAAACATGTGGAAAGAAGTGGCACCAGTGTCCTTGAATGACACGAGGAAGGAAGCTGACATTTTCTTGGAACCAATTCCCTTGAACTCTTTATGTGTGTCCGTGCATTTGTGCATGTACATGCTGGTTTTTGCTCACCACCTTCTGTGGTTTGTGAGATTATATTCCAGGTGTGTTCCCCACACCTCCACTTGAAGCCATTCTTTGCAGATAGGTGTTTTAAAAGAAACTAACAAAAATCACTACCACACCCATAGATGATTAAGGTGGTGGATTATGTGTTCTGTGCCTCAATTCTTCACGGAATCACTGATTACATTGCCATACATATATTCTTTTTGGCAGCCTGATCTGTGTTTGCCTAGGAGCACTAACCACTGCCTTCTTCTGCAAAGAAGTTGTGAAAAATCACAGGTGGTTGCTAGCAACAGCTTACTTTGGTATCTGTAGATCTAATACCCTGAAAGCCATTAATGGAGTTGTGTAACCTCCTATGGCTCATATCCATCTTCCCTTGCTCTGTGGCTTCTCCATAGTTGACCACTACTGATATACTGCTGCTAGTACAAGGGTGTACTTCTATTATCACTGCAAGATGGAGGGTCTGTTTCTAGTGCCAGGATAAAAAAAAAACTGGTCTTGAAACTCATTAACCCAAATCCAAATGGTAGATCCAGCTAGAGTAGATCCTCTAAATATTTGAGATTTCTGTAGTTGAGACTATCAATTGGATTCAAGCTGTTCACTGGGAAATGACAAACAGCCTGGAATCTCAGGTTGCAGTGGTGGCTAGGGCGTTTTTTTGCACAATTAAAACTTGTGCGCCAGTTGCGCCCGTACCTTGGGAAGTCAGACTTGGCCACGGTGGTCCATGCTCTTGTCACATCTAGGTTAGATTATTGCAACGCCCTCTACGTGGGGTTGTCTTTGAAGACTGCTCCGAAGCTTCAAATAGTCCAGTGAGAGGCAACCAGGTTAATAACTGGAGTGGCATACAGGGAGCACACAACTCCCATGTTACACCAGCTCCACTAGCTGCCAGTTTGCTACTAGGCACAATTCAAAGTGCTGGCTTTGGCCTATAAAGCCCTAAATGGATCCCAGCCCAATTTACCTGTCCGAACGCATCTCCCCCTATGAACCACTGCGGAGATTAAGATCTTCTGGGGAGGCCCTGCTCTCGGTTCCACCACCATCACAGGCGCGTTTGGCGGGGACGAGAGACAGGGTCTTCTCAGTAATTGCCCCTTGGCTATGGAACTCCCTTCCTAATGAGATCAGGTCAGCCCCCTCCCTCTTGTCCTTTGGAAGGATGATAAAAACCTGGCTGTGTGACTGAGCCTTTGGGACTGTACAATGAGGCAGCGATAGGAACCCTTAGTATGCCAACCAAATCCGATATGGTTGTTGAGACAGTTTTAACTAGTGAATTTTAATGTCAAGATAAGTGATTTTAATGCTTTTGTATGTGTATGGTATAATATGTTTTGGCACTGAATGTTTGCCGTTTATATGTTATGCTCCGTCCTGAGTCCCCTTCGGGGTGAGAAGGGCGGAATATAAATGCTTTAAATAAATAAATAAATAAATTACCGTGGAAATTATTTTCAGTCTATTGTACTTAGAATAAGTGTGCAAAGAGCTGGCGAGCTCATTGCAACCCAGGCCTAATTTTACCACAAAAACTGGGAAAATTTATTGACTTGAGTATAAGCTGAGGGTGGGAAAAGCAGCAGCTACCGATAAATTTCAAAATAAAAATAGATACCAAGAAAATTACATTAATTGAGGCATTGATAGGCTAAATGTTTTTGAATATTTACATAAAACTGTAATTTAAGATAACACTAACCTTCTTCAATGTAAATGTGTTTACGTACCCTTACGAAATAACAATAATAAATAGAATAAAATAATAAATGTAATAAGAATAAATAGAGTAAAATAATAAGTGTAATAAAATAATAATAGAGTAGAACCATGTAAATGTAATAAATAGTAATTAATAAATGTAATAAAATAATAATAACAGAATAAAATAACAAATTACTTTGACTCGAGTATAAGCCAAGGTGGGCTTTTTCAGCCTAAAAAAGGGCCTGAAAATCTCAGCTTATACTCAAGTATATGTGGTACTTGTTTTTTAGTTGATGGTTTTATGTTACGATGTTCTTAAATGATATAAGCCACCTTGGGTCCCGCTGGAGAAAGACGTCATGAAAATTTCCTAAATAAATAAGAGCACGTCAGAATGATGCTTTTCTTTAATCACTAGTGAAGGAAAATATTGATTTGCATGATGGCATAGAAAGATAGAATAATTTGTACCATTTTATTTGTGTTCTCTCTCTCTCTCTCTCTATATATATATATATGCATAGAATGATAGACTTTGCAATAGGGGATATGGGGGCTGCAGTCTTGTGCAACCTTCCATGTCAGTAAGTCTTGTTGAATTCAGTTTGTTGTCCTCCTAAGAGGGCATGTATAAGATTGCATTTCAGAAAATAGAGGAAAGGCTAGTTTTCACCATACAGTCTTTTAAAAAAAAAAGCCCAAAGGAAGAAATAAATTTAGCAAAATGGCTTTCTGTTGAAAAAGAATGAAAAACAGTAATCCCTTTGTACCATTTTAAAACATATTTGGTTAAAATCCCCCGTCTCATCCTTGGTATGCATGTTTAGCTTCTGGCTCACTATTATGGCATTACTTTAGGGTTAGCGTTTGTCAAAAGCCAACTTTTCATTTACTTCAAGTCTACAACAGATCTCAGATCTTATGGTTGGTTCATGCTTGCCTTTTCTTCATAGTGCCAGGATCTGAAAACATTAGAGCATTCTTCTGAACTTTAACCTCTGATAATACTTTTCTCTCTCCTCCTCTCTCTTTCCCCCTATGCCCTTCATATAAATGGGTCTATTTCTTGGCAGTGCAAATGGTCCTTTTCTGTCTAGCTTTCATCAAGAGTACATGAATGTCCTGGGAACTCACTTCTTGAGGACAAAGGTCAATTTCCTCAGGGAAATGTTTCATGAGAATGTGGCCATAAAAAACATGCGTTTCTCCGGCATTGTCAGCCTTCTGTCCACATTTTCAGTGGCATAAATTATCATTAAAGGTGTTGCTGAGCATTGGCCTAAGGCCGTGATGGTGAACCTATGACACGTGTGTCAGCACTGACACGCATGGCTATTTTTGATGACACACAGACACATACAGAGAAATACACCTTATAAGAGCCAATCTAATTCCATCCTTAACTTTGTAAAAGGCTCTGCAAATTTAACATCTGCACGCTTGAGCATTGTTCACTTCATAACTCAGCATAGATTATACATTTTTCTTATTTAAACTATAAATATTGCAAAATTATTGTTTTTTTCTCGAAGTGACACTCTACCCAAGTTATGCTCAGGTTTTTGGCAAATGTTGACACACCAAGCTCAAAAGATTGCCCATCACTGGCCTAAGGACTCCAGAGGATGCCTAAATGTGTGTGTATATGTGACTTTTGACAGCCCCATGAATTCCATAGGATTTTTTTAGGCAAGGTATACTCAGAGGTGATTTTTCCATTTTCTTCCATTGAAATAATAGTGTAAGCACCGGATTTATTTTATGGTCTCCTGCCCAACAACTAACTAGAACTGAAAGTGTTTAGCTTCCAGTATAAAACAGGAGCTGGTGCCTTTGGGGTATTTATACTGTAGATCAAAACCAAACAGTGAAAAAACAAGCCAGAAGTTTAATGTGCGTATAAAATATGCAGGAAGCAAACAAACAAAATCTCACTGTCCATCACACAGTACATCTTGTGTGCCTGAAGTCATTTTCTACTTACTGCAACCTTCAGGTGAACCTGTAAGAGTTTTCTTGTTAAGATGTGATCAGAAGGGTTTGTCCTTCCCGTACTCTGAGGGTGAGAGAATGTCACTTTATTTATTTATTTGTCTATTTACTGTATATATATATCGCCTTTCTAACCTCAAGGTAGTTTACAACATACTAATGGCAAAAATTCAATGCCAACATACAGTAAATCATAATCATAATAACTAATCACTTCATATAACTAACTTAACATCATTAAAACCATTAAACATAGGACAAAGCATTGAAATCATCCTGGTTTAAATAATAAAATCACATGATGAAAAAAATTGTACACCATAGCCTGGAATGCCATTCCTTAATTATTTTTTTTGTATTGCATTATTTTACTAACCAATGGGTTGGTCCTGCAACCACATCTTTGTTCTCTTTCTAAAGCTAAGGAGGGAGGGCACTGATCTAATCTCGCTGGGGAGGAAGTTCCAGAGACAAGGAGCTACCACTGAGAAGGCCCTGTCTCTCATCCCTACGAACTGCACTTGCGACGGAGGCAGGACAGAGAGCATAGCCTCCCCAGTTGATCTTAAACTAACTAGGTGACTTGCCAAATGTCACCTAGTGAGTTTCCATGGCTGAGCAGGGATTTGAATCCTGGCCTCCACAGTCATTGTCAAAAGCTCAAACTACAATGCTATGCTGGCTTTGCATCCCAAGGGAGGAGAATCCCAGGCCATGCTGCCAAATCTGGTTTTCTGGACTTCATTAGATAGCCTCACCCCTTTCCCTGTTTGGTAGCTGACCAATTCCTTTATAAATTCATTTCTTGTTCCAAAAAACCCCAAACGGCCTCTCCTGAGAACTTTAAGCAAAATAGAGATAACAGTCAGAGCTGGTGTTTTGCCCCCCCCCCCCCCATAGCTCCAAACACCACTGGAATGTGGCCCTAGAGAACCTATGTGGAATTCAATTCAACCCTTAAATGTATACCCTGCTATTGGTTGCAGTTGAGTGCATGCTTAGATAGTATTGTGGAGCTAGCTCTGTGTGGTATCCTTGGTTTCCTTTTATGCTCATGTAAGGTTTTTTTAGAGCGCCATATGAAATCTTTGCCCCCATCTTAGGTGGCTACCAAGACAAACTTCCAATTTTCCTTCTTTTCTTAACTTTTTTTTCAACAGAGTTAGCAAGCCAGTATTCAGCAGCACTCAGTTTTCATCAGTTGGACCTGTTGGCTAAAAATGATGTTGTCAATGCCCTTTTTTGCTCTTGTTGTTTTCTCTTGTCCTCCGTCATACCACTATCATGTCTCTGTATTATTGTACATGGAAGCATTCTTGAAATCAGGGGTTCCGATGCATCTCTCAGGTGATGGAATGAAAAAAGTCAGAAGATCTCATATTTTGACAAGCCACTAAAATTTTCAAAGTGTTTTGATAATGAGGAACCACTGATGATAGCTAATACGTTAATATTTTTTCACCACCCACAAGTATCAAGAAGCATTTTGGGTTCTTCCTCACTTTGGGTTGTTGTAGGTTTTTCAGGCTATATGGCCATGTTCTAGAAGCATTCTCTCCTGACATTTCGCCTGCATCTATGCCAAGCATCCTCAGAGGTTGTGAGGTCCTCACAACCTCTGAGGATGCTTACCACAGATGCAGGTGAAACATTTGGAGAGAATGCTTCTAAAACATGGCCATATAGCCCGAAAAATGTACAACAACCCAGTGATTCCAGCCATGAAAGCCTTCGACAATACATTCTTCTTCAGTTTGTTGTGATGTACTTTAGTTTCTGAAAACATGTGTGTCTGGTTGAAGTCTTCTTTTGCCTTAACGTTATTTGGGTTTAGCATGTGTGCTGCATCATATTAATGCAACTGAAGCACACATCAAAAATCTAATCTCTCCCATTCTCTTTGCCTTCTCACTTAATAGGTGCTGCCAAGGAGAAGACTGGGTATCTAGGTGGTGTTCGATTTCTAAATACTAAAACAGGAAAGCAGGAAGGAAGGAAACCTCACCAAACAAGTGTCAACAAAGGAAAATGAAGGTAATGTCTGCTTTAAAAATAAGTGGTGATGCTGCTTACAGCAGCGTGTAATAATGTTGAGATAACTAGACTTACTATTTCCATGAACACACCAGATTCTCAATTTCAATAATTCATTTCAATTTTTTTCTCTTTATAATTTTAGAGAACAAACCCAGGAGCTTGAGCAGTTCTGCAACAGCAACAGAGTTCCCAAAGTATTCTGGAGGCGTGGATTTGCCTCTTCTTGACATAATGATGGCAGCCATCATGAGCTTGGGGAACATTGCTGAAAATGGCACCCCAGCTACTCCGAACATCAAATCCCCATCAAAACCTCTTGCTCCCAATCGGATTGGCAGGAGAAATCAGGTAAAAATGAGCATTTTTGTTATGTAGGAGTGCCATATTTTGGGGTAACCAACCCTTTCCTAGCCTTCCTGTTGAATTCTGTCGCAAAGTCATGTACTCCAACCATTATGGATTCAGCAGCTTTATGTATGAACAGATCCAGCTCATACAGGTTTGCTCACTTACACTGTGACAATCCTGACAAGCTTTGGACACGTTCTCATACAAGGAGATGTTATTGTTCATGCTTGTAAACAAGGGACAACATCCACCGGTGTTATTGTCATTGTTAAATAATTGTCGTGATGACTGGAAATAGGGCTGTATGTAGACATTTTGATTTGTGAAGTAGGACAAAAAAATGCCACCCTCACCCCAGTGCATAGTTAAGTTTGGTACATGAAACAGATAATTCTACAAGTTATCATGGCCTTTTCTAGCAATGAAAGCATAATAAAATGATTTTTTTCTATCTGCCACCGTTTCATGGCACCAGAATTTTTAAATCTGAAGCAATCTACTCTTTTCCCCCAGATATCAGGGCTGGCCCAGGCTGAGAATATGATTGCAAGAGCTGTGACATGTCAGTGAGCCTGTTAAGCTTTTGCGTTTCTCCCTTTTCTTTTGCCAGACCCTAGTGAATCATTGGCACTCCAGATGTTATGAGCCACATGTGCCATAATCTGTCATACTGAGCCCAAAATATCTGGAGGGCCAAAGTCTCCCAGTGTCTGTCTTGTATTGTCTACCAGCTCTACCTCCCTGTTCCTTTTTTATAATAAGATCTTTCTGCAGAAGGAATAGGAGTCTGTTGTTGCTTTCTTCTAGGCTTTCTTCCTTGTAGCTCTCAAATGATAGTTTATTTGAGATTTCCCAACATTGACCTTAAAGCCTGGTTTAGTTTGCAATGGATAATGAGAAATCTTAGATCCTTGAGGATCATATCAAAGCATACTCATGGATGAGTGCCTGGCAGCTGTGATGGACTGGATGAGGGCCAACAAGCTGAGGCTTAATCCAGACAAGACCGTGGTCCTCCTCGTCAGCCACGAGGCTGATTGGGGTATAGAGTGGCAACTTGTGCTCGATGGGGTTATGCTCCCCCTGAGGACACAGGGCTTCAGTGTCATTGCTGACACTGGATTCATTGCTGACACTCAGGTATCGGCAGTGGCTGGGAGGGCATTTGCACAGTTAAAACTTGTGTGCTTGTTGCGACCGTACCTCAAAAAGCCTGACTTGGCCTAGGTGGTCCACTCCTTAGTTACATCCAGAATGGACTATTGTAATGCACTCTATGTGGGATACAAAGGTCAGCTGCCAGATTACTAACTGGGGCTAGCTATAGGGAGCAAACCACGCCCCTATTAAAGCAGCTCCACTGGCTCCCGACAAGTTTCCGGGCCCAATTCAAAGTGCAGGTTATTACCTATAAAGCCCTATACTCTTCGGATCCAACCTATCTTCGAGATCACATCTCCTTCTATGAACTGGTGGGGAGACCCTTCACTCAGTCCCACCACCCTAGTGCCAGACCCCACCGTCACAGGTGTGGTTGGTGGGGATGAGAGTGTGGATCTTCTCAATGGTGGCTCCTCGGCTCTGGAATGCCTCACTAGAGAAATTAGATTAGCCCCAAATCTCCAAACCTTATGTTCAAGCCTAAAAACATGGCCATTTACACAGGCCTTTGACCTGGAGTAATGTACTATGGTTATGTGATGACATCAGCCATTGTGATTCAGCCCTTTAATTCACGTTTAAAAAAACCCAATGGCCCACAAGTATGACTGGGTTTTACAATTTTTAAATTTTTAAATTTTATCAATTGATGTTGTCCATTGTTTGTATTCAGTCAAATTGTGTATTGATTGGATGATATGTAATTCTGTTTTATGTGTGGCACCTTGAGCACTTTGTATAGCTGTCCCGAGTCCCTTCAGGGAGATGGTGGCGGGGAACAAATAAAGTTTTATTGTTATTTTATTATTGCTCTGCAGTACACTTTGCAGAATGTAGTGTTGAAATAGAGAGCCATTGATTTCTCCGTGAGATTGCCTTAGGTAGCACAAATATGGTTTTCGGATTTGGTGGGTGGTCAAAGCATATCATGCTACACCATGTAGGAAAAGCATGAGCGAGACAGAGGGGTGGGCTGGCTGGCTCAGTTGTGAGTGGCTTTCGCTTGGAGCCACTGACCTTTTAATTCCACCAGCCGTTTCACTGGGCATTAGATCAAGAGAGTAAATGTGACAGGATTAAGAGGGATGCTTGCACTATACAAATAAATAAATAAATCAAGGAGGATATCCAAGAGTTGCTTTCTCTGGCAGTCAGCATAGAAGTTCAGCACAAATTGGGCATGCTGTTAAAGTCACCCTGAGGTACCTCAACAGGTGCCAGCAAGCAGGTCACCTAATGATGGTTTTCATTATTTTATTGTTATGGTATTTAACCTACAAGACTGCTCCTCTTATTCCAGAACAGTGCTCCTCTATTCAATGAGAGAGTGGCATTTTCAAGATTAATACATTTTTTTAAAAAAATTACCCAGACAATTATCGTATATACTTGAGTATAAGCTGAGTTTTTTCAGCCCCTTTTTAGGCTGAGAAAGCCTCCCTTGGCGTATACTCGAGTCAAGGTTATTTATTATTTTACTCTCTAATTGTTATTTTTATTACATTTATTATGTTACTCTATTTATCATCATTATTACTGTTGTAATTACATTTCCGTTATTTTACTCATTATTATTATATTACATTTATTTTTACTCTCTTTATTATTATTGGAAGGATACGTAAGCACATTTACATTGAAGAAGATTAGAATAATGGTTTAATCAGAGTTGGACAGTCTTATCTTAAATATTTATGTAAATATTTGAAAACATTTAACCTACTGATGCCTCAATGTAATTTTCTTGGCATCTATATTTATTTTGAAATTTAACAGTAGCTGCTGCATTTCCCACGCTCGACTTATACTCGAGTCAATACCTGTTCCCAGTTTTGTGGTAAAATTAGGTGTCTTGGCTTATATTCGGTCCGGCTTATACTCGAGTATATACACAACTTGAGAGGAGGGTAATACTTAGATTTCACTGCTGTCCATAGCTCTGTTTCAGCGGTTCTTACTGTGGCAGTATTGTTAGCCATGTTAGAAAAAATTACTCTCCATTCCGACCTTAATTAATGTTATTTTTGGACTTCAGTCCACAGAATCTTCAAGGGGCACCAGGGTAAGGGTTGTAATCTGAAAAGAGTACCTTTTCCAAGCTCTGTAGTTTCATAAAAGGGGAAGGGAAGTATAATGTGACACAGAATTCCCAAACAGCATTTGCCATCAGTAGGGCAATGCCAGGTCACTTTAATAAAAGCCAGACTTGTTATCAAATTAGCTGCTAATCTAGTCTCTGACTTGGAGAAAGTTCACGTCCACAGTCAGCACAGTTCCTGTCCGGCAGCCCACTGCTGCGCCTGAAAATTCTCCAGCTGAATTGTTTTATAGAAGTTGTGCCAAAATATTGGTGTTTAACACAAATCCTCTCTCTTAGCTACTCTTGGTTTTGCTTCATTGCTGTTACAGATATTCAGTAGCCCCAGATCCTGAATGAGAGTGAGGGGAAAAAGGGAGGCAGTTGGCGGAGACTTTGGATTGGGCTTTACTGAGCTAATGTTAAACCCTATGGCTTGCAGTAATCAATTCTGGCTGAATTGCCTTTTCCATGTTGCTCCTAGCTTGTTTATGTGCTGATTTCAAAAGGCTGAGTGTCAGAAAGCAAGGTTCAAAACAATTAACAGCATTGCCTAGAGTGCTAGCCTTTCTGCACCAGGGAAAATGTAGTGTGATTACACAGAGAAGCCCAAAGGATTAGGCATCTAGATGAGCAGCAGAGCTGCAAGGATTTTCTCCACTTTGAGCCTACATTGAACAGGGCTGCAGTAAATCTGGACTTGAAGGCTATTCTATATCGATGCAAAAGGTCCTTGGAAAAACCTTTATGCAAGATGCACAGGTATTACCACCTTTTGTTTTCTTTGAAAGGAATCTAAAAACAGATGAAAGGAAATGACTGTATAAATGTGTTTAGGAAGTTGTTACAAAAGGTCATAGACTGGGAACATGGTAGTGAAATCCAGTGCATACAGGACAGAACTTCAGTGAGGACTAGGTAAAATTCCATAAAAGCAGTCAAACTTTTTGTGTTTCCTGGAACTCTTTGTTAGGCTAGGTGGTATAAAAATAGGGCATGGTAGAGATAAAAAGTCCAGTAGCTTGGCCAAGTATTGTTATAGCAATGAAGTCCGTATTTAAAATTCAGTACTGAGATCTAGATTTTAGGCTGAATGAGTCAGGTAATAGGTACAGCTAGCATGGGATGGAGAGGAAAATACAGAAGCCGGATGCTTCTCCATGCAACGCCAAGAATACACCAGAGTTGTGTAAAGAAGCATATGTGAATTGGCAGGCATCTGGGAGCAAATGGAAGCTGTCAGAATACAGATATCCCCAGTATGCTGATGATACCCAGCTCTACTAATCCTTACCACTTAATTCCAAGGAAGCTGTTTCTGTTCTTAACTGATGCATGACATCTGTATAGATTGGATGAGAGTTAATAAGATGAAGCTTTAGGAGTTAGTTCCAGAGCTCCATTTCATGCCAGCATATAGAATCTATGTAATGATGTGCATCTAGATAAAATCTATGTAATGATACCCCCCTAGATTTAAACATCCTTGAAATAAGAAAGATGGAATCTTGATTTTGACTTTTTGCAAAACATTTCAATTTTTTTTTGTTCCCAAATGCATGCCCACCACATTTGAGGGTTCCACTGGACTTCTACTCACTTCCCATTATTAAAAACAAAAAACAATTATTGGACTTAAAATATCCCTGAAGGGCATTTGAGAGCAAACACTGATTTTTTTTTTGAGGGGACAGATATAAGGGGTCAGTTCTCCAGGATCTCCTATGCATCCCTCCTAGTCTTTCACAGTTGTCCATCCTGGCCTAGAGCCTCAAAAATGAAAAAAGGATTAAAAACCTGCCAGATATGGTTTAAAGGACTAGAGCAGTGGTTCGCAACCTGTGGTGCGCTGTGAGACCTAAAATAAGGTCCGCAGCTCTAGATTATTAAAATACAGTTTTCTGTGGGTGAGCAGATGGCGACTACTGGATGGCATATGTTCTGTATCAGAAATAGAGCTGATGTGGTGTATCCAATGCAGTTTTCTGAATCAGCATTCCAAATAACCAAACTGAATCTAAATGACCAATGACTGATTCATAACCTTTTTGGTACTAATGTTGGAGAGAGGTCCCTGGTCAAAGTGGTCTCTGGTCAAGGGGTCTCTGGTTAATATGGTCCCTGGTCAAGTGGGCACTGGTAAAAAAAAAGATTGGGAACCACTGGACTAGAGGGTGATACCATGACCTTCCTAAATATAGTTTTGAGCTACAGAATATCTTGGTTTGGCTCTGCTCATCCTTACAGTTGAGAACAGTGATTCCCAACCTTTTTTTGACCAGGGACCATTCTCCAACATTAGTACCAAAAGGGATACGAATCAGTTTTTGGTCAACTTTAGATTTGGTTTGGTTATTTGGGGTGCTGATTCAGAAAACTGCATTGGATAGGCCATATCAGCTCTAGTTTCTGATACAGAACACATGCCATCCAGTGGTCACCACCTGTTCTCCCACAGAAAACCATATTTAACAAGCCTCAACACTATAAGAGGGTTTTGCTAGACAAGTTGCTCTTGTTGCAACAGTGTAGCAACAGTGAGGCCACGGACCATATTTTAGTTCTTGCGGACCACTGGTGGTCCATGGACCACAGGTTGGGAACCACTGATTTAGAATATATACCACATTCCCTTTCTCTCTATAGTCCTCCTCTCCATTTGGGATTGTTCAAAAGTTTACTGGAAGGTCAAGAGTGATGGGGCAGTACTCTTCCATTACTGACCTTCACTTAAATTATACTATTTCTGGTAGTGTTGGTTTCATCCGAAGGCCAGAATTTTGGCTTCTGTTGGGTGAGCCATATGGACAATTGCTAGAATCTCAAATATACAGAATTCCTGAAAAATGACCGAGAATCTTCTGCAGTGTTCATCAATGTGGCAGGGAAATCAGTGTATTCTATGTACAGACAAAACTTGAAAACCACTACCTTCTTTAGTCTTATAATTTTTGTGTTGTATTGTTATTACAGGACAGTTATGTCCTGTTTTACAGCTGTGTATCATGTTATTTGGTCAGGTTCCCCACAGCAAAATCACAAGAAAGACCATTTATGCAAGGTGTATTGAGAGTCAATGAGAAGATAGCACCCCACCCCACCCCCCACACCCCCGGCCTGGCAAAAAAAAAAAAAAAATGTAATGCCAGAATCTAGTATCAGACAATGAAACTGACTGCGGGAGATTCAAGGAGGACAAAAGGAAGTGTTTCTTTTTTCATGCTGTGCATAGTTAAACAGTTGAATTTGTCACCACACGATGTTGTAATGTTACTAGCATAGCCTTAAAAAGGGGGGATTAGGCAAATTCATGAAGAGTGAAAGCCAGCTTCCTCCTAGATCAGAGGCACAGTGGCCCCAAGTGCTAGTTTCTATAGAACGCAAGCAGAGTACTGGTGCTGCATTAGTTTCCTGCTTGTGTACTTCCCAGAGCTATTAGCACAGTCATTGGGAACAGAGGTAGTCCTTTGTTCAGACCCAGTAGGCCTGGTCTGACATATCTGGCAGAAACAGCATTGTGATAATTTTCCTCCCCAAATGCTCCAACATTGGCCAGGACTTCAGAATTTCTTCAGAAATGGATTTTTAAACAGGCCTTTGACCTTAAGTAGGCTGTAATGGTCCTATATGAGGTTGACACTATGGCACTTTAGTTGTGAATTGCTGGCAGCTTGTTTTTATCTACGGGTGTTCTGCGTTTTAAAATTGAGCACTTTTATGTGATATGTGTTGGTAGTGGTTGTTGTTATGATTTTATATGTTATTGTTTTATACTTACGTACCATTTTATGATATATGCCACACCCTGGAGTCCCTTTGTAAGCTGCCCTGAGTTCTTTCGGGAAGATGGTGGTGGGATATAAATAAAGATGATGATGATGATGATGATGATTATTATTATTATTGGTTTAGAGTAATTTCCCATGTAGATTTCTCTATACTGTATAATATTTCTACATGAATGTGAGGGAGAAAGATGTTGAATTTTTACATGGTGTTTGAATCCTGAGATATTATTTCAGTAAATAATGAACAGCCAAACCTTTTAAAATCCGCTTTGAGTCTCCTTTAAGAGAGAAAAGTGGGATATAAATTTTGTTGTTGTTGTTGTTATTTTACTGACACAAAAACACAGTATGTCACAGCAAACAAGATCTATATGCTGGATTTCGTATTATTATTATTATTATTATTATTATTATTATTAATTAGAATTGGGCTATGCACAGTTGTTTAGATTTTCATATGTAACTTTGTTTTATAAAACAGGAAACAAAAGATGACAAGTCTTCCTATATTTGTCCTCTGTGTGAAAAAGTTTGCACTACCCAACATCATCTGACTATGCACATTCGCCAGGTAAGCTCATATTTTAAAAATTCACAGTGAGAGGTTCTTCCTATTCTTATTCCTACCACAGTAAACTAGTTGAGACGTCCAGACCTGGAAATGTTCTTCTATGGTGGTGTGAAATAATCACAAGCTTTTAAAAAGTTCTTCAGTTCCGTAGAGGATTGGGTTTAGAACAATGTGCATAATAGCTGGATGAGTGAAAACTTCATGGATATGTGAACATTTTCTAGGGAGATATTTTCATTAACTACATGCTCTATGGGTCATGTCCTTAGACCAGTGGTTCTCAACCTGTAAGTCCCCAGATGTTTTGGCCTTCAACTCCCAGAAATCCTAACAGTTGGTAAACTGGCTGGGATTTCTGGGAGTTGTAGGCCAAAACACCTGGGAACCCACAAGTTGAGAACCACTGCCTTAGATGTTGGATACTTCCTGGACCAAATATTATAGAAGCTTGTTGAAAGTACAACTGGGAGCTGTGCCATACTAATTCCCTCTTGATGTTTTGGCCTGCAACTTGCCATAAATTACATATCATGGCTGATCCTCAAGAATTTTGAGATTGGTTCAAAATCTATGGAGGGCATCATATTGCTTCCTCTTGTCACTTTCTGTCCTCCTTGGAAACCAACACAGAGGAACACAGACGTCAGTATGTCACCCCACTTCATTGCTATGTTCACCACTGAGTAACCCCAGCACTGTTGTGTTCTAGTCTGTTTTGCAGTAAAGTAGCTTTTTAATGGGACGTGAAGAGGAATTGGTGATCTCAGCAGTTAGGAAGTGCAGAAATGTGTGCGAGGCAAGCAGAAGTTGAGGATTGTCAGCTTTTGGAAGACAGAACATTAAAGTTGAGATGGGACATAACAGATGCTTTTACGACTGTTCACGTAGCAGAGTGAAGGCAAAAATATAATGATTTGAGCATAAGGGAGAAGAAAGATTTCAGTCAGTTGAAATCCGGAAACTCTTTTCAGCAATGGGTTTCTTGACAGTTTTTCCAAAATGGAAGACTAGATGGAAATCTGTTGTTAAAAGGTTTAAGTCATTAGACTTTCATTCTTAGCTAGCTCATGTCTAGGATGAGCTGAAAACCAATTTTGCAGGAATAAGCAATATTCACACCTGGGCCACACACAGAAGCCTTTTGAGTGAAAACTGTGAAGCCACATGTGGAACATCTTGCAATTTGTGTGATCTTGATGACCTGAAATGAGGAGCATCTGCCACTTGTATGAGTTATTCAGATGAGTTCTGCTCCCCTAAAGTTTTTTCCAAACTGTGCTTCTGAACAAGAACAATTTGACCATGAGACTAATGGCAGTTCCAGTAACATCCTAAAGCTGCCATCTGAGTGTGTTGCTGAGAAGTTGTACATGGGAATTGTAGTACAATACATCAGAAAGACTGGGAAAGACTGCATTACATGATTCCTAAGGTTCTTTTCTAAGGGCTTGATACACACATTCAGAAAAAGGATGCATCACTTCCAGTTAGTCCCCCTGTTTCATTTTTTTCTGATTGCCTCATTGTGAAGCAGGCAACTGGATGTCCCTTGCGAAGTCTGTGTATTACAGTTCCCATAATCCCTGTCTATAGGCTGGTTTAGCTAAGACCTTTGGGAGTTTTAGGCTTAAACATCTCGGGGTACATCTAGACTGTATAATTGATGCACTTTGACACAACTTTAACTGTTGTGGGTCAATGCTGTGGAAACAAGGAAGTTGTAGTTTGGTGAGGCACCAGCACTTTGGGCAAGGAAAGATAAAGACTTTGTAAAACTATAACTCCCATATTTCATACCACTGACTCATAACAGTTAAAGTAGCAATTCTACAGTGTAGATGCACCCGGGTGACACCAGGTTGCCTACTTCTGTTTCATGCAACCTCAAACTGTGACCATTCACATTCAGCAGTAGATCCATCCATGTAATACTTAAAAGAAAAGAGCCACAGTCCTACCCAGACTTCTGTATGATGGCCTTTCAAACATTGAGAATTTGATGTATTTGCATTCTCATTTTTTCTTCTTTCTTGAGTGACAATATCATTGTGGTGTTCAGTGATCCCTTGCAGTATTCTTTACTCTTAGGTCAAAACATAAACCAGAGAATTAGAAGGATGTGTGTAATTAACACAGGTACTCCATGATGATTGCACTGAACCTTCAATGATGATGATAGTAGTGATTGTGATATATTGCTATGTCCTTGATATGGTACAAGAAAATCTCAAATTAAAAAAAATCTTGCTTCCTTTAGCATAACACTGACACTGGTGGGACAGACCATTCCTGCAGCATCTGTGGAAAGTCTTTGAGCTCTGCCAGCTCCCTCGATCGCCACATGTTGGTGCATTCTGGTGAAAGGCCTTATAAGTGTTCAGTCTGTGATCAGTCATTTACCACCAATGGAAACATGCACAGGTGAGAGCCAGTAATAAGATGACAATGTGGGTGGGGAGAAATTGAGATATGTGGATGTGTTTAAAATACGCGTATGTAGCATGCTCTATTGAGTTTAAAGATGTCAGCTCCGAGGTTTCCTCTTTGGCTTGAGTCCTGACCACAGCTCTTTGCAACATATAATAGGTGGCTTTTAAGGGAATATGTGTCCCTTCAAGTATTGCTAAATGATAGCTCCCTTCAGTTGTAACCACATTGCCAATAAATAGAAAAGAGCATTTTGGAATAATCATACATAAATACCTGGAGAGCCAAAGATTCCCCATTTCTACTTTAGAATATGATTTGTTTTGAAGAAACTTGCCAAAAGGTGGAAACCCATGCCCTGGGCGTGTGGCTATCTATTTGCTTGGGACCTGTTTGTCAGCAAATTTCTTAGCACCAACATTCTTTTGACTGTTTTAATTTAGGTCCATCATTCAGTGGTGTTTTGCTATTCTTCAGAATGTTTCCGTTGACCTTAATCTGAGATACAGCTGCTCTTAATGCAGCCTTATACATAGCAAAGGACCTGAGCAACTAATCCCAAATCAATATGTCTCAGGTTACTTTGAAAATTGTTATTAGGGTTAGAATGAACTATGCTGCGTGGTACAACTACTACTACTAATAATAATAATTTATAATAATATTATAACTTTATTTATGTTCCGCCCTATCTAAGGGCAGATTCCAATCACAAAAAGGCAAACATTGTGTCAGAAACGAATTGAGGATACAGTTGTATTTTTTATTGTTTTAAACGGTTTTTATTACGAATTTTATTATGTGATTTCACCTGTTTTAAATGATGTATTTATGTGTGTTCAGTATCTAATTGTTGCCTGCTTGTACGTCGCCTGAGTCGCCTTCGGGCTGAAAAGGGCGGGATAAAAGTGTAGTAAATAAATAAATAAATATTTAAAACCGCATACGAAGTTTAAAAACTTGGCATTATACTAAATGTCCTTTGAACAGGAGCTGGCTACTTGAGTGCCTCTATAAGAAGGTCCTCCATTGTTTATGTGATAGAGCTCAGACTGCATTGTAATTGGTGGTCTGTGGTTTGCTCTTCTCCACTCTCTCATGTCGTGGACTCCACTTTGTGGCCCCATTTCTTAAGGTTGACTCTGCATCTCGTGGTGGCAGAGCATAGTCTGTTCCATGCCTTCCAAGTTGCCCAGTCTTCTGTGTGCCCAGGAGGGAATCTCTCATTCGGAATCAGCCATGGCTTGAAGTTCTGGGTTTTAGGCTGCCACCTTTGGATTCTTTCTTGCTGAGGTGTACCTGCAAGTTTCTCTGTAGATTTTAGAAAACTATTTCTTGATTTATCTAATCATTATCTAGTCCCCTTCCTCTTCATACAAAACCATAAACCAATGAGCAGAAGTATGTTTTCAGGGTTTTTTTTAAAGCGAGGAGGGAGGGGGGCATCTTATTTCCTTAGGGAGGCAGTTCCAGAAACCGGGGGGGGGGGGGGAGGATGATCATGGAGAAGGCCTTTTCTCTTGACCTAACCAGCCATGCTTGAGACAGGGGTGGAACCGACAGCAGGGCCTCCTCCAATGACCGCAGTGTCTGAGTTGCTCTGTAAGGGGAGATGTGATCAGTCAAATAGTATTTTTCTTCTAAGAGAAGAAAGACTAAGGGGGCAAGGTTATTTGCCACGAAGCTTGTATCAAAACCCCCCTGACAACCTGTTCTGCTTAGGCATGGTGGAGAGCACTTTTTTATCCCAACTTCGGAGTAAAATTCACTGTCATGTTTGCCTGTGGTGGCAAAATATCTTGATCACCTCTGGGTAAGAGTGCTAATAGCAATGCAAATTCTCTTTTAAATTTGATGCTGTGTTTGGAGAGCATGGGTAATATGTTTCTAAGTAATCCAAGTAGTAGCTTAACTACCAAGGGGCAATGGCATCATTTGTAGAGATGTCAAGTGAATCCAAAGACATGATTTCCCTAAATAATACATGTTCATGTATGTTGAATGAAACAGTGTATTTCAGACTCAATTAGTATACTCAACATTTGCCCAAAAGTTGGAACCATTCTTCAGCTACCTATAGGAATAGCACCTAAAGAAGTATTTGTATGAATTCCTGATGAGCTATTCTTCGTGACTGGATTTTATGCAGAAAGGTGATATGTTCTGTACAAACTTGAGTAGGCACATGCACTTAATGTAAAAATAAAGTATTTTTAATGTATTCAGAATATTGTGTTGCTCAGAATATAAGCTAGACGTTAAAAAACCTTTAAGAGTTCTTATTTGGGGGGCGGGGGTGACTGAGCCATCAACTGGCATGATGCATGGCAGTAAAAATCCCCCTAAACTGCCCCTCCAGGAACTCTACTTAAGTGATGCTTGATTTGTGGTTTACATCTGTTTATGTTATTTGTTCAGTGCACCCTACGGTATGGTGTTAATTAAACGTAGAAGCCACAAGCTGCAAACATCTCTCTATAGGTTTGGAGAGTGACAAAGGTTCAGTTCTTTGCACATGCCTGGGAATAAACACTATTTTTACTCCCTCCCTTTCAAGAATGAATGTTTTGGTTCCTTTTTTTCCTGGGTGGGGGTATTTAAATGCAGTTCTTTTATGCCAACAAGCCAAATGCTAAACCATATGGACTGTTACTCTGCTCATGTGGTATATTTTCCCAAGCACCCTCAGTTCTGAATATTTACATTCTGAATTGAATGTTTTATGTTTTGGAATTTGGCAGATAAGGAAAATGAAAGTGAAAGAAAGCAAAAAGGAGCTCCCAAAGCAGAGGCATCAATCATGTGACCTTCCAGATATGATTGGATAGCAAATCCCAGCAGCCTGCAGCAGTATAGCTTAAACTGAGAGATGCTGAGAATTGGACTCCAACAGCATCTGGAGGGCCATGTGATTCCCACCCGTCTTCTAAAATAAGGACCAGAAGCTTCAGAAGACCTATTTTATCACGCATTTCTGAATTGCTTCAGACTGTATTACTCCCTATTGTTGAAACTGGACATAGAATACTTTTGATTTATTTATTTTTAGATGGCAAATAAGGCCCTTTGGGGAGTTTGCATTTTGAAAGGAACATTGTTTCCTGGGGTGCAGTTCTGTCTTTTTTTATCTCCTCTCCCTCACATCTCATAATTAGCTTTACCAGGAGTGGCTGGAGCTCTGGAGGCTTCCTGAAACTGAAAGTGAATGTGACTCCTAGACTTCCGTCTTACCCATCCCTGTTCCAGAGAAATGTAGTGTGATGAATAAAATACATAAAGGCCAGAAGCTTCTTGTACTATGCTTGCACAAGAAACCGTTACACTAGTATGTTGCACTTATTTTAGGGTTCCATGGTGGCAGTAGCAGAAGGCAGAGAGAACCATCATTGTTGCCATCTAGAAATGGAGCTTCCAGCTCTCAGCAGCATGGTTTTGCAACTCCTGGCTTCTGGATGGATCCTTGTTGCTAATGATACTCTTGAAATAACTTTTCCTATGCTGGCAAGTTTCCAAGGCAGTCTTTCAAGAGTGTCTTTAATTTTGGGGCCACCTGGAAGCCAGACGCTGCAATGATGACAGTGAGATCTGGCGGCTTTCTCTCCCCATGGTGACAGATTCTTCTGTTTCTCCAGCTACCGATGGACTTATTAAACCTGCTGCTGTTGGACTAGAGTTCTGCTGGTAAACTGGCTTTCAGTCAAAATCGGTTCTGGTGACTTGTTTCCACTAGTCCCTGGCCTTATGCTTACAGACAAGGCTTGATAGTGCAAGTTGTCCCCCCTCCATCCAGACATCCAGTAGTCAGATCTCTCCTGCTTATGCACATGGATATTTTTTGCCTATCTTTGAAGAATGTTAACAGATTAATTTGTTCAGTCTTTCCTAAAACCAACTAACATGATCTTGATTATATAGTTTTCATGAGCACAAAGTTATAATGATGCTATCATTCTAGTTTAAGTACTACTATTGATCTTTTAAGCCTTGAGATGAGGTGGAGAACCTTTGGTCCTCCCATTGTCTTGGGCTACCCTTTGTATGAGTCTATCCATTGGAGCAGTGCTAGGAGATTGTGAAGGATTGTCATTCAAAGCCTGGGAGGGCCGTAGCGTCTACTTCTTTGGCTTAAGCTGCTTGAAATGAGGCTATTCGAAGAACTAATTGCACTGATACTCACCGCTTGCACCCCAGTGTATGTATAGATGTAGATGTGGATACTGCTGTGTTCATCCATACCCTTACTTTGGGGTTATATTGTTGCTGAGCATCAAGGATAGAGATTTTTTTCTGATGGTCCTATATGTCTGAAATGTCGTCTCCTTGGAAATCCACATAAGTCTCTCTTGCTCTTAAAGAGATTTTATTTTTTTAAGTTGGCCTGTGGTTGGATGATTTCTACATTTCTTATGTCTTATATTGTTTCATTTTAAATGGCTGCTTAAAATTTGAATTAATAATAATATTTATTTATTCACCATGTCAGGAGCAAACCAAAACAGTTGTAATAGTAATAATAATAATAATAATAATAATAATAATAATACTTTTATTTCTGACCCATCCTTCCTTATGACTTGAGGAAAACACGTAATCATAAAACATTAAGTAAAATACATATATTATAATGTATTTCTATGAAATACACATATTAAAATATACAGAACAAAGATAAAAGTACAGTAGACATAGGACATGACTTTAAAATTCATAGTTTAAAATTGACTAGGTAGGGGTGCCAGAAGAGATAGGTCTTCAGTTCTCTCTTAAATTCTGACAGCTGATTTAGCTGTCAAATCTCTTCCAAAAGATCATTCCACAGTCTATTGCACTCATTGGCTATAACCCATCTTTGGGGCTAGAACTGATGTTGGGTGGAGACGGCAGCATACACGTTTGCTTGCAGGTATATGCACAGTCACTCCAGAGTAGTAACAACACAATCCTGCTTCCATGACATCATTTGCAATGTGGAAACAGAAACTCTTTTTTATAGCGAGTGAGGAAAATTTGGAGGAGAAACTGTGCAACAAGTCTCTGCCCTGTGGGTACTGGGTTTTGCATCCTAAGAAGCATAATACAAGTTATAGCATCTCTGTGAAACTGGTAATGTCTTTGCATTTTCTGGGAACTTCTGTTCTATTTCATGTCATAGAACCAGACTAAGTTTAGGAAATGCTCTCAAGTCAGGAAGCAGTATGGGAATGGTTGTGTAAAGTAGTCCAAATCAAGGTACAATTAGTGTAAAATTGCATATTGTTTTCTTACTGTGCCAGAGGTCCTTATTTTAGTGTGCCTCATATATTGCCATTGGAGTCTCTGAAAACAGTTTACACGTTTCTTAATGCACTAGGCCACTCAGAGAGCTAGCTATATGTCTGTTTGCCATGCTGAGTCTTTTTTCCTCATACTGTGAATTGCCTTTCTGTCATGTATGATTTCCTCTTGATTGGAGTTTAATAGGAGAAAAATACTCGGTGTAATCTTATGCACCTCACATTCTGCTGTCACAGGATTCATATATGCCATGAAATAAGGGATATGGAAAGTAGGAAGATATACTTCTCTAAACTTGCCTGATCTAGCTCTAGTTTTCCTATTTCATAGTTCTAAGATTTACTAAAGGTTCGTTCTGAAATTTCTAAATTAGGAATATAAAACTTTCAGATTTCCAAATATCTTTCCAGAAATGGTTTATCGGTTTAAATGTTATCTTTGGATTTCAATGTGTGTGACCTCTTCTCCCTGGCAATACTGCTGGGGGTTTGTGGGGTTCCAAAACTCCTGGAAGGCTACAGGTTCTCTCCATGTTGAAATCTCGTCTCTGCCTTCTCCTTTCAAAACATGAGGCTGATAGAATTCCCATCCGATCCAACAAAAAGCCTTAGATGTGTTCACATACTTAGTTGGAAAAAGCAAATATGAAAGTCTATGTACAGGCTTGCATTTTCCTTCTCTAGTCTGTAGGCTGAAGTGATATTCATCTACTTCGTGTGATTCATAGCTGTAAGGGCATGTCTTATACCACATATGTTCACATGCCTTCATTTCTTTTCTAAGAATCTGTTGAACCTACCTTCCCTTCTAGTTTTAAAGCAAGCTTCCTATACCTCCCAGAGTGCCTTTTCGGCATTTAAAGTCCTTGTTTTGAATGAAACTAGCTACATATTTGTAGATACAATCTTAAAACTTATTATCAGGCAGTGACATGATCTGGAAGTAGAAACAAATACTTGGTGAGCATTTAGTGGTACCACTGCAGCATTAAACAGTTCCGGGCCATGCTGCTACTTGGAAACTGTTAAGTAGATGATTGTGATGGTGGTGGTGATAGCTGCTGTTTGTCTTCTCCACCATCAGTAGGTGGTTGAACGTACTCTGGAGTCTTAGGCTACAGGTAAAATGCCAGTGAGACATTGAAAGATTAGATATATTAATGTATTGGTTTCCAAGGCCTTGCTTACACCTTAACTGAGCCCCTGAGAGAAAACATTAAAATCCAATTAGTGATGTTGTTGTTGTTCATTCGTTCAGTCGTCTCCGACTCTTCGTCCCTTTGCTGGAGCCAATTAGTGATGCAGACTGCAAACTAAAGACCTCTTGGGAATTACTATGTAGCTCTCTGCCAGGTTGAAATATATTGACGTTGCATACCTCTGTCCTCCATACCTGTTGTTCTGCCACATCATTGTATTTTTATTACCTCCATGTAGCAGTTAACCTTTTTACCTTAAAAAACCCCTAAACTAAGAATCCAGAACTACAGAGTCAGAATGAGTAGGATTTCTCATCTCATTTGTCTAGATTGGGAGTCCACAAACTAAGGGCCCCCCAAGGTCATTTACCCGGCCCTCACTCAGGGTCAACTTAAGTCTGGAACTACTTGAAAGCACACCATAACAACAACAACAACACAATCCTATCTCATAAGCCAAAAGTAGGCCCACACTTCCCATTGAAATACTAATAAGTTTATATTTGTTAAAATTGTTCTTCATTTTAATTATTTTATTGTTTTAAGTGTTTTTGCATTACAAATAAGATATGTACAGTGTGCATAGGAATTCATTGATTTTTTTTTCAAATTATAATCCGGCCCTCCAACAGTTTGGGGGACTATGACCTGGCCTTCTGTTTAAAAAGTTTGAGGACCCCTGGTCTAGATCAATGGAATCCGTTACATGAATGGGGTTTCCTTTGTCTGGGAGCAGAGCAGAACAGCCATGCATTGAGAACCTCTTTCAATTTCTCACACTGATAAGCCAATTGGATTCCATGGCCTTCATAATTCATCCCAGTGATGATTGGGTGGAACCATGTACTGATGGTTGGGTGGAACCATGTAGCCCCTTCCAACTTTTACAATTTTATCAGTTAACAGGTCCAACTCCCTGCTTAATACAGGATTCCAGTTAGATAATCCCCAGAAGGTATCTGTCAAGGGGCCACCCTCTTTTTTGAAGACATCCAGGGAAGGAGATCCTACCGCTTCACTTGGTTCAATTGCCAAATCATTCTCACTGTTTAGATGTTTCTTCTAATGTTCAGTTGAAATCTACCCTCTTGTAAAACAATTAGACTTGTTCTATTCTCCAAGATAGTAGAGAACAAGTCAGCACCCTCTTTGTGAAAGCCCTTAAGGCAGTGGTTGTAAACCTGTGGGTACCCAAGTGTTTTGGCCTACAACTCCCAGAAATCCCAGTCAGTTAACCAGCTGTTAAGATTTCTGGGAGTTGAAGGCCAAAACATCTGGGGACTCACAGGTTGAGAACCACTGCTTTAAGGTGTTCATATCATTCCTTAAACCTTTCTTCGCAAAACATGCCCAGCTTCTTCTTCTTGCCTATGGCTGGTGTAGATTCAGTCTTACATCCTCTTTTTAAGCTCTGACAATAAATAATCCAGGAACCGGTATTCCAGGAACTTTTAAAAATGTGATTCTCAAAATAAGTCTGGCAGGTTTTGGATTGTTAGGAATTAAAAAAATAACTTTCTCCAAAAATTTTATGCCCAAGTCCTATTGTAATGAACAAAAAGGTGTCAGAAGTCCCATTCATTTAAATTGGACTGGTACAGCAGAACCTTTGAATCCCCTTTGGAGAGAGTAGGGTATAAATAAACATAATAATCATCATCACCACCACCACTACCACCTCCCCTTGGAGACTGCTATTGAGTTACTTATACCTACTTCAGCATCTTTATCATCATCCTTGACTGTGAATTTGCTTGAGCTTCTTACATGTCCAAATTTGCCTGACACACCACTCCTTATAGAACAGAGCTTGAACAGAATGTCCTTTAAGTGTACTGTCCTCCATATTTCATATCGGACTCTTTCATCACCTTCCGCCCCAAGCTGTTTTTGCTCTTCGACCTCCATTGAGGTACCTGTTTGCTCACATGCTGCTTGTGCATCCATTTTCTTACAGTTTATTTAATGATCAGCCTATAGGATTTCATTCTGGAGATTTATTTCAGCCTGCATCTGACAGAGATGGGAACTCCAGTCTGCACTAAATAAAGCTTTAGTGTGGTTTTGCTTCCCTTTTTGCCCCCACCACTTTACTATTTGCCTTTTCCACAAGCTTTCTATTTGTCAGAGTGCGGTCCTTTGGATCTCTGTTGATTAACAGCCTGATCTTGTGCTACATTGATGGAGCTGACCTTAGCCACAATCTTTGGCACCACTTCTTTAGCACTGGTGGGAAAACTCTATGCAGTGTAGAAATTCTGTGTCAAAGATGTAGGCATGTGTTGAGAGAAGGATGATGGAGTTGAGCGAATGCCCTCTAGCAGTACACATCAAAGCCTATGGGAGCAGCCTTGTTATTTACAGCTGGCACGAGTTTCTGATAACTGATTGCTATTTTTTAAAAATACTCTCAATTACCTTTGGTCCAGGTGTAAATTTTCATGGTAGCTGATTCGGAGAGCCACATTCCTCACTTCTATTGTAGACAATATGATGCAATCTGGGATAATAGTATGACCTGATGTAATGATTCCTGTGGTTCATTTGCCAGCACAGGGAAACCTGTGCATACCAGGTAGATGGAAACTATACTATACTATACTATACTATACTATACACACAAACACACACAAGTCTAGAAATTTTAGGCCGAAAATCAACCCAAACACCTGAGTTGACTTAGCCGTGGGTCAATGTGAGTACTGTACTTAATTCTTATAAAAAAAAGGGAACCATCCTGTTCTCTCAATAGAGTGGCAAAAGACAAGAGCTTATCCTCTCCTGGGAGAACCTAAATGAAGAACTGGCCCCTTTTACACTCTCTGTGGCATCTGGCCCCCTGAGATGACATTAGTGTTTTTTCCTTTCTGTGGAATGACTCTTGACTTATTGATGGGTTGTGTCTGCCAACCGTGCAGTTAGAAAAAAAAGCAAATATTGAGTAGATCAATAGGGAAGGTAACAGTGCTCCATGCAGTCATGCTGGCCACATGACCGTGAAGGTATCTATGGACCACGCCGGCTCTGCAGCTTAGAAATGGAGATGAGCACCAACCCCCAGAGTTTGACACAACTGGACTTAATTAATGTCAGGGGAAACGTTTACCTTTATTTATTTATTTATTTGCGACATTTATATGCTGCCCTTCCCACCCAGAAGGGGACTCAGAGCGGCTTACAAGTAATATATAAATACAAAATATTATATTATCAGCATAGCACAATATTAGTATTAAATATTTCTGTATTGTACTATGCTCTTAAACTGTAATATTATTAGTAACATTACATGTAATATAAAATATATAATTATAATATATTATTATTATTAGTTGTAGTAGTATATTGTATTACATTATAATACCAATTATAAAAATCCATCATTTTGGCCTCAAAGCCTGTGCTTAACTTATTACATGAGGTTGACTTGTGCATGGGTATATACAGTAATTGAGTGGTACGTAGGAACTGAACTTTGATCCTTTTGCTTGGGTTACGTCAGATTAAGTTGTATAAACCCCTTCTTCTTTATAGTTATTGTTCTCAGGTGTCTTTTAGTTACCTCTAGACTTAGACTATGTTTGTATGTACTGTCACCTAGTTTAAAAAAAAAACCAGAAGAAGACAATGTATAAAGTGGAAATAATATTAATTGCTTTAAATCAAACATGTAGAATCTAAGTAGCCCCAAGGCAGTTGATGTTGCTCCCAGGCAAGTACTCAACAGAATCCCAAGAATGTCAGTTTATAGCTCTCAAGGTTGTAGAGATAAGCTTGCAGACCTGGTGGAGATTCCATACAAAATCTCTGTATACTAGATGTCCAAGTATTAATGGGCCCTTCTTTTCTTTTCTTTCACTTAAATAGAAAAAATATTCCTCCAGTCTAAATTGTGTCCCAAAGAATCTATTCACTTACCAGTTACTCTCAAAGCAATTGTTTAGAAATGTTGAATGTACTTTCAGTTGATTAATTCTTCCTTCACATTTAATATTAACAGTGCAAGAATAAGATTGTATTGCTCATCAACTGACCATTAATATTTACAATGCTGACATCACTTCTGTTCAGATTTATGTCAGTTTCATGCATGCAAAATATGCAAATAAAACATAATTACACTGATTTTTGAAGAACGGTTTGTGCATTACCTCTACATTCTCCTTTCTGTGCTAAGTTAGTGGTTGTGAAATTATTATTCTGTTGTATGGACTCTTCTTTTTGAACTTTATCCTCTCCAGCCCCTATTATGCATCTTGTGTCGATAGTTTTTTGTGACCTACATGATACTCATTCAACCATTTAAACTCAACTTAGACAGTAACTCACATTAGCATCTGCATTAATTCTCTGTGCATAGCATGTGAGAAAGAGTCCATGCCTGAACATGCTTGTGTAATGTTGTGCAATGACTTTAGTCTTGCTTATGACATTACTAAGTCTACTATGTTTCAAGCTCTGCTATTATAGAGTCTGTGTGGTGTGGTACTTTGAGGTTTGGACTAGATCTACAGATGTTCAAGTCTGTACTCAGGCATGGAAACCCATTGGTTGACAGTGAACAAGCCACAGTCCCAGTTTTAGAGGAATGCAATGGTGCGCCTCCTCTGAAAAAATGTTGCCAAGAGAATCCTAGAATAGGATTGCCATAAGCTGGAATGAACTTTTAGTCACACAGCAACAACAACAAAAAAAGATTTATTCTAGATTCGAGTTGCATGAAGTTTGATGGATATATTGTAAGATTTAGAATTTGTGGACAAATTTACAGGATGACATATTTCCTATATGCCATTGTCACAGTCCTTCCGTCTTGTTGCATCCTTCCTTTTCAGCCTTCTTCATGGTTGATTGGATTATTGTGAAATAGTGCCATCTGTGTTTCTGTGGTCCAGCTCACTTCTAACTGTTCCTAAAAGAATGCTCTGGGGAAAAGCTAACTGCTTGTTCTAGGGTGCACGGAGTTGCATAAAGTGGTTTACTGCAGTATCAAGTTAAGACAAAAAACCAGCTGTCTAGTGTTACAAACAAAATGGGTGTGGGAAAGACCCCCCCCCCCCCAAAAAAAAACCCCAATCCTGGTGTTGTTTGTAGGTATTTTGGATTCCAATTCTTACCAGTCCCAGCTAGTCTGGGGTTCACTGGGATGTTTGCAATTTTAAGAAGTACAATTGGGTAAGGGTTTGTGTTCTTATATTTTAATATATTTATTAATTCAAAATTGAATCTAGGCTTTGCAGTGTAAAGGAACAGAATGATTCTCATCTCTTTACTATCTACTCAGGGAGCCGCGGTGGCACAATGGGTTAAACTCTTGTGCTGACTGAACTGCTGACCTTAAGGTTGGTGGTTCGAATCTGCTAGATGGGGAGAGCTCCCATCTGTCAGTTCCAGCTTCCCACAGAGGGGACATGAGAGAAGCCTCCCACAGGATGGTAAAACATCCGGGCGTCCTCTGGGCAACGTCTCTGCAGACAGCTAATTGTCTCACACCAGAAGCGACTTGCAGTTTCTCAAGTTGCTTCTGACACGATTAAAAAAAACCTATTTACTAGTGAAGCCATCTTATATGTAATAACATTGAGAATATTTTTTGTCAGCAGTAAGGAGCACAATAAAAAAATTCACGATGCAACTAGAATGTCACTGATACAGAGTTTCTCAAGCAACACTGAGAGAAAATGAGCATCAAAAATACATCAGTTGAATATACTCTTACATTCAGGATTTTTTTTTAAAAAAACCCAAAAAACCCTGATTGACAGTAAAGAAACCATGTAGAGCTATATACCTCCAAGACACATAGATTATGTAGAGCTATATACCTCCAAGACACAATATGCAAAGGGATCATGTAGCCCCTTTGGGACTATCTGCGGGAATTAAATTGGCAGCATAAGCTTTCATAGACAAAACTTTGTTTCAGTAGACTTGCTTCAGTAGACAAGTTCTGTTGAAGTTTCTGCTACCAACGTCTTTCTCTCTGTCTACAAGACTGCTTTGCATGCTCTCTGGCTCCTTATTATCCTTGGGAATCTTTTGCATGATTTGAGAGTGCAAGGGAGTTGCATATAATAAGAAAATAAACATGGGCTTATGTGCAGTTTACTTCCAACCACATATGCTGAACTTTTGCTTTATTTTCTGTTCTCTTCTTTATAAAAACAACTACCACAAATGGTGGCAGTTTCTTGGTCTTATTTAAAAGAGAGCTGACAAGAAAGGTACATTCTGATATTTGCTCATTCTTGCATGCTAAAAGAGAACCGGTTGGGCAAGCCGGAGGGTGGGAGTTGATTCTAGTCATGTATTAAGGTGGAACAGCAGCTACCAAGAGCATGGTTGAGAGAAGCATACCAACTAGTTTCCTCCCTCCATCTCTTGTGATTTTTTTGGTACTTCCTTGTGAAACCTAGTTGTTCTACACAGAGATGATTCAAAATGGCCATCATTCAGGCATTTACTGATGCCTGCAAGGAAACCTTAAAAGCACAGTCCATTTTCTGAGAATGGATAGTGCGTGCATATTGACAGTGAAGATTCTGCATGAACTGACTACTGTGTAGCTTTAAAAAAAATGCTATCTGCTCATAAGAGGGAGGCAACATGATGCTTCGGGGAGTGTTAGCAGAAGAAAACATTATAAAAGCAGAACTTGGAATAATTATTTCTTTTGGATTACACCTCTCGGAAGCAGCTAGCCAGTATAGCCCATCACTGTGTTGATTGCAGATGAATGGGAGGCATGGGCCAAAAAAGTAACTTTTACAGGTTCTGGAAAAAACTCCTGGATGTGCGCATGAACCCAGAACAGCTTAGTGGGGAGAGAAGGCTGGCTTTCTTTTTAGGGATGCAGTAGACTTTATTGGAAGGTGCAGTATGACTGCATGGAAATCTGAATTGGGCCCCTTTATATTACAGTGTAGCAGCTCCCAGTGGCATAGCGGGTTCAACCACTGAGCTGCTAAACTTGCTGACCAAAAGGTCAGCAGTTCGAACCCAGGGAGTGGGGTGAGCTCCCTATGTTAATCCCAGCTTCTGCCAATCTAGCAGTTCAAAAACATGCAAATGTGAGTAGATCAATAAGTACTGCTTCAGCGGGAAGGTAATGGTGCTCCATGCAGTCATGCTGGCCACATGACCTAGGGGGCGTCTATGGACAGTGCCAGCTCTTCGGCTTAGAAATGGAGATGAGCACCACCCCCCAAAGTTGGACACAACTAGACTTAATGTTAAGGGGAAACCTTTACCTTTTACTGTATTACAGTGTCTGTTTGACAGATCCCATTAGGCATTGGTGGAGGCTGAATGTTCAAAATGCTTTCAAATGGTAATTGTTCTCCAGAGGAATGTGTTGAGGGTTTTGCATATGCTAGTAATGGTTATGGGATAATCCTGGATTTAATCATGTTCTCAGTGGTGATGCCTACCTTTAAATGTTGGTACTGAGGATTTGCCATATCTTTTTCATTTACCTATCTAAAAGAGACCCTGATAGTGTTAGTAGATGAAGTTTTATTTTTTTAGGATTATGCAGAATTATACATTCTGTTCGTTTATTACATTTGTACTCTTAGTCCAAATGCATTATTTCTGAATATGACACTCATTTCTTTATTTTTTTTAAACATGGGATCTGGACTAGAAGTATATTTATACACTTGTATCGATAGAGCATTAGCTGCATGATCATGGAAAAGTTGGTGGAGTCTTTGAGAAAAAGGGTTCAAGACCAGAAGACCATGACTCATTGTACGCTGGTACATTTTTCAAACAATGGCTATACATTTTCAAATAAGACTTTTTAGCCATGGGAGAACCGTGGATTCACAATAAGCAGCCAAAATAAAAGATTAACCAGATAAAAGATTAACAGGCGACAGCATTGAGTCGCCTGTTAAGGGCTGAAAAATGCGGTATAGAAATAAAGCAAATAAATAAATAAATAAGTGGAACTCTACATCTGGGGATATGAATCATGTACCGTTCTGGATGTTATTGACTATAATTCCCAGGGTTTAATAGGAGTCCCTTGAAGTAACAGTGTTGCTCAGTTTTTACCCTATACTCCTATCAGTTGTTGTTCATATTAGTACATGCATGCACCATCTTTAGTTCCCTGTTCTAGATATTTGAAGGTCCATTCTGATGTATCCTGTACCACCTTTTGATTATATAAGAAGCAGCACTCACCCTTGAATTTGAAAATAGAATGAATTATGCTGCAGCAATTCTCTAAGCCATCATATATCACATTTCATGGGGTGGGAATATTGCCTCTTGGGATCTTAGTTAAAGAGTCAAGACTGAAGAGAACAGTCACTTAGTTCCTATTATCATCTTATTTCAATGTTTTTAGTGAGGAGACCATGGCTAGACAAGAATGGATATGGAGAGTTGTCCTTGAATGCAATCCTTTCTTCTAGATTAGACAATTAGAGATCAGAGTTCATTTGAAGATGGGCCTTTTTGCAGCATTACAAATGCAGCTTTTGGTTTGCTGATGTGTATTTGCCTGAACATCTTCCTATTGTGTGTTGAACATTGGTTCCCTTCTCATCTCACCTGGAGGCCCTACAGGGAAGTGGTTATGCTGATGCATTTTCGGTTTTGGGTGTGGTAAAATGCCCTGAAGATGTTGGAAAATGCCTTATTGAGCAAAAGGGTGAATCATGAGATTGAGCTTGGTTGGATTGTATGAAAAATTGGCCTGCTTCTCCCTGCTGGTAGAGCTCATTCTTGCCTCCATAGATTTGTTATACAATACTTACTAATTGCTTTCAGCACATTGAGATAAGCTTTTGCTATCCATTGTGTTCTCTTCCCACTTTCTGCATAGACGTTTCATAGGAACACAGAAAGCTATCTTATTTGAGGCAGACCCGCGATTTATAGTATTAATGTATATTGACAACTCTGGGAGCAGCTGTCCAGGGTTTCAGGCAAAATTCCTCACCCTATCTGGAGATCCATGGTATTATTTTGTGCTCTTTCATCCAGGTATTAGACATGTATTTCTCCGAGTTTTAATAATGTCAATATTGAGTTCTAAAACACCCCTGGAAGAGTCTGAACCTGACACTGTAAAACAATTTAGCGTATCATGAAAGGATGGGAAAGACTATGTAGGACAAACACAAAAGTTTTAGAAGTTTCCTTGAGTAAGGATACAATTCTTGTAGGATTTTGCAGCTAGAATTTGTAGAACACAGTTGTTTCCCTGAATTCATGCATAGATCTTATTTGTACACATGCTTACTTAATCAAATTAGGAACTCTGGGAGATAAAGTATTTGCAATGCAACATGTTTTAATGGGTTGTACCTCTGTGTACTGCAGTGAAGTGTCAGGTCACATACTGGGCATAATCCTTACTTGTGTTTAACAAATTCATCTGTAATGAGCAAATTGTGTTTATAGCCTCTTGAAATCATGTTTTGCACAAGGTATTCGGTTGCTTCCTCATGAAGTTGCTAATTAAGCAATAATACAATTTGCCGTATCTTTTTTATAAGAAAAGGAGAGAGTGTGTGAAAAATGTTAGAATTGCACCCTCTACATGTCTAGTCAAGAGAAGACATGATGGGAGCCAATTTCCATTTAAGTAGTATATTCTATTTTTTTCTCTTGAATTTCTTAATTATAAACAAAATATTCTTTTTCATTCATATTAAATGCAACAGATAAGAAATGACAGTCTCATTTTAAAATATTGCTGCCGTTGCACTGGTGTTACAAGCTCAAACTTATGCTGGAGTGTCTGTTTTGTGTATGCTATCTGTCAGGTCTGTAAAAATGGAAGGCATCTTATCTTTCCACTTGAGACTGCATTGCAATTTCAGAGTCTATGCTGTGAAGTGGTATAACAGAAAATCCGACTCTCCCTATTTTATGCTGTTTTGTGCTTTAATGTCTGAGACATTGTTAATATGTTAGTCCTTTGCCCCACCTTTAAGAGCAAAACATAATCTGTTAAACTTCTCGAAGCGAACAAAAAGCATTTCAATATACTGAAGACAGGATCATTCTTTATGTAATGTTTTTCCCTCCTCTGGGAATAAAGTTAGTAGTATAATATAATAATGAAACTGTATATGTATCCTGCCCTATCTCCCCGTTGGGATTCAGGGTGGTTTCTAACAAACCAGGCAAACATTCAATGTCTGTATCAAAAACAATGACCATGAAAATTAACCAAAAACCCAACAGCAACAATAGCAATAAACTTTTATTTATACCCCACCATTATCTCCCAAAGAGACTTGGTGTGTCTTACAAGCACACAGTAGTGCCATACAACATATAAAATACAATATAGCAACATTAAAACCAATAACACATTTAAAACCAAACATATAAAAATAATAAGATCAATAGAATCAATAAAATATGGCAATCGACATTAATTAAAAGATCCATACAATCAATTCAGTATCTCAGTCTCCCTCTGCTCCCCACCATCTATTAGATGTTTATTAGCATATCTAGCACCTTAAAGGGGAAATAAAAATTCTGTTACCACAGAGGACACAATACAATTCCAAATGCCAAAACAGGTAATTTGCTAGAACACACACTTATACTATTAAATATAAATAAATGTAGATAAGGAAATTAATATTATGATGTTGTGTCATATAGAAATCCAAGTTGCAATTGTATTGTTCTTTATCTGATAAAGTCTTAAATAAATTTAGAATACTAAGTAGAATCAATGCTGTTCTTGTCTTCTTTTCAGTGTAATCTATCAGCTTTTTGTTCTTTTCTCTCTAACTTTTCTTCCAATGGTTCAAATAGGCATCTCATCTGGTACACCATATTTAAGAGGAAAGCTGTTGTGGTTGGAAGCCCTTGATAGTAAACTGGTTCTTCATACACATGTGCTTTAATAGTTAAATGGTGCATTTACATGTGCCTGCTTTTTGTTGATCTTCAGTTGATTCCAACTCCAGGTGTACCTCAGTTAATGGAACAGATGTATTCGTAGGCATTATTTCTTTAACAGAAAAGTTGACACCCGAGGTAGAAGTAATCTGAAAAGAAGAATGGTGTCAGAAATGGTCTCAAGTGGAGCCAAAGAAGCCTATGCAGCCAATCTCTCAGAGATGCTGAGAAGGAGTATATTTCCTTGTCCCACCCATTTCTCTCCCATCTCCTCTGTCAGTTTCTTCTGTCTAAACACCATTCTTTTTATCTAGTCTCCCCAGAAGATCAGATAATTTGGTCCAGGCAGACTCCTTAAGCACCAACCACCCACTTCCCTATTTCCTCCAACTGCCCTCTCTTTTCTTTTTCGCAACTGTCAAAACTTGACTGAAATATTCTTCCCTTTCTCTCTGGCTGCTTGCTCCAAAGGATTGGGTTTTTCTTTTATTTTGATCCTGTTGTTTCCTGCATCTATTTTTGAGAACATGGATACATTAGAAAAGTGCTTCTTAGACTTTCTGGTCTGCAAACATGACATTTGTGCTCATTGTATACATTTTATTTTGTAGTTCCTTGGAAACTAGCCAGTGTTTCAGGGACCAGGATAAGCCCCTTACTTATGAGTTTGAAAATTTCCCCCTTTTGTTAAAATTTATAGCAAATAGAGACTATGACTCTCTTCTTCCTATAGCTTTTAATGAGGGATATTAGTTGTTCATTAAATATTCATACACACAACCAAGTGGTTTCTAGGAATCCTCAATCCTATTTTCAACACTTAATTGCATAATTACTTTGATTAAAAATAGTCGTTAATCATTGGCATCAAATATTAGCAATAAAGTTTAATTTCCCATAAATATTCCACTGGCTCAAGTTTAAAGAAACAAGTTTAAAGTAAGATTTATTAGTAAGGATCCACTTATGTTTGATGCAGAAGTGTTACAGATTTGTTACATAAATGTTAGCTGCTTTGAGTCTCCTTGTGGAGAGAAAAAGTGGGGTATGAATAAACATAATAATAATAATAATAATAATAATAATAATAATAATAATAGCTGTTGTTTTGAGGGGTTTTATATATATGGCTCCTAGGGACAGAGCATCCTTGTGAAATTCATTGCCTAAATACGAGAGCTTGAAAGTAGCATGCTACAAGTAACGACTGTACCCACAAAACATTGTTGTTCTCTCTTTTTTTAGATAACAAGAGCTATTTTTAACTTTAAATAATGAGTATCAACTATCGGCGACATGTTATTTTAAAATGAGACAGAGATCAGAAAATTTAGTTTTTTCAACTGTGACTTCCAGAATCCTTCAGCCAGCAGTCTCACATTTTCTAAGCTAAGGATGAAATAATTTTGTGGGGTACTTCCTTTTTTTCTACCTTTCAAAATCTGACACTATTTTTGCGGTGTTAGCCTTTCTGTTCTTAGAAGAAAATACAATTTGGCATGAACCAGTGTCACACAGACAGCAACTTTCAAACGATAGACTGACTTGTGGGTAGATTGTGAGGTCCTGTACTATGTAGGTAGAGATGGTTGGCAATTTCTGAACTTTGCTCTCCAAGGCAGCTGCCTAGTTCACTTGTATATATAGTTGGGCCTCTCCAAAAACCAAGATGTAGTAATTCTAGGAGCAGGAAGAGCATATTGAAAGGTGTTCATCGGTTCTGACAATGTAAGTCAACATATGATACTGGCATAGCCATTCTTCTGGAAGAAACAGTCAACAGTTGAATAGACCTTTGATAGAAACATGATGTATTTCATGCAAGAAGAGGGAGTCCTAGTCATTCAAAGTAGTGGTCCTCCCGATGTTATGCAATTAGGGATGGGAAAAAGCCTCTAATTATTGGTGTATCTACAGAGATACTCACAGGAACACCTCAGCAAGCGAGTGTCCAAAAGTGGGAGGCTAAAATCTGGAACCTCAAGCCATGGCAGATATTGAATGAGAGACTTCCTCCTGGGCACAAGGAAGACTGGGTGACTTGGAAGGGGCTGAGCAGCCTGCGCTCTGGCATCACGAAATGCAGAGCTAACCTTAGAAAAAGGGGCCACAAAGTGGAGTCTACAAGATGCGAATATGGTGAAGAGCAAACCACAGACCACCTATTACAATGCAATCTGAGCTCTGCCACACGCACAATGGAGAACCTTCTCATAGCAACACAAGAGGCACTCCTAGAGGCCAGCTATTGGTCAAAGGATATTTAGTATAATGCCAAGTTTTTAAAATGTTGTTTGTGTTTTTAAATACAGATTCAGGAATTAAAAGTGAATATATCTTATTTTAATCAAGTCATACCTTGGTATTTGCTTTTTTAATATACTTTTTGAAGTATAGCCTTCATTAAAGCTTCTCTTGAGTTATTGTTCTGTGGGATTGTCTTGGGGTGGAGGCTCCTTCTATGGAGGCTTTTAAACAGAGGCTGGATGGCCCATCTGTTGAGGGTGCTTTGAACGTGATTGTTCTGTTTCTTGGCAGGAGGTTGGACTGGATGGCCAACAAGGTCTCCTCCAACTCTATGATTCTCTGCTCTTACTCCCCCCTCTTGTTTTGTAATCTGATTCTAGACACATGAAAATCCATGAGAAGGATCCAAACAGCACTACAAGTACACCAGTGCCTGCCTCCCCATTGAAACGCAGGCGATCGTCTGCCAAACGAAAACTCAGTCAAGATCATGAGGCGGATAAAGAAGAGAGGAGTCCTGCAAAAAAGGTTTCTAAGAAACACTCATCAAAAGCATTCCTGTCTTGCAGTCTCTTTCTCCCCCCCCCCCTTCCCTTCATGTTTATTAATTATGCCTCGGGGTGGTTTTGAAGTACTAAAGTTTTAAAATAGTATTAATGCTAAAAGTGCAATGGAAATATGAAGGAGAAAATGTCAGATAGTGTTATGATTGCTTATTTCAAAAAGAAATATTCAGCATTATGGGTTTGGAGCTGTTCACAGCATGACAGGGAGAGAAAAGAAAAAGAAATGTGGTCACTTTGCTCTTTTTTACTAGGTGCATTTTCTAGCAGCCGAACACTGATACCCATCTATAGCCATATATAAATTATATCTGGCAAATGTGGAGCCCCCGGTAGCCCAATGGATTAAACCCTTGTACCAGCAGGACTGCTGACCGGAAAGGTCAGCAATTCGAATCTGGGGAGCAAGGTGAGCTCCCCTCTGTCAGCTCCAGCTTCTCCCGCAGGGACATGGGAGAAGCCTCCCACAGGATGGTAAAACACCCAGGCATCCCCTGGGCAACGTCCTTGCAGGTGGCCAATTCTCTCACACCAGAAGCGACTTGCAGTTTCTCAAGTCACTCTTGACACGAAAAAAATGTGTAGTGTAATTTGTACACAGATGCAAAGAGGATAATACATGATTTCTCCCAAAGATGCAATAGTTGACCTTTCACAGACATTGAGTAACAGGAAGACTTTGAGAAAACCACTCTAAGGAAAATTTATTGGTTTCTTCTGTATTTGTTATTCTTCTGCTCTTGTATTCTGACATTAGGAAAAAAAACTTAGGTTGTTTTGGTTGATAATGGTCTCTTTTTTCAAATAATTTCGCTTATGTGCATTGAGAAACATTGCAGTAGTAGTAGTAATCTTTATTTATATCCCACCCTATTTCCCCTTGGGGACTCAGGGCAGTTTACAACAGGCAGCACCAAACATTTAGTGCTGTAAGGTTCTAACAAAAAACAAAACAATCAAAAGCAAATCCAACATCCACATCAAAGTGATATCAAAGATAATGACTTAACAGAATAACACAGAAGTATTTTGTGTGATGGGGAAAGGAATGGAAAGGTGCCACATATGTTCAAAGCAGCCAAAACAAACTTGTAAAATAGTTGTTTTCAGTAGACTTTCAAAATTGTTCACATCTATTTTTAGGGAAGAATTTATTCAGTAAATGGGTACCAGCTCACATCCAGCCATCGTTCCAAAGTCGTGAGCCACTGAAATAAACTTAAGGTGAAACTTGCTTTCTGAACTTACAGCTTGAATTGGGACTTGAATGTGAGACTATTCTATTCTCTTTGTAGCAAGTTGTGGAGGAATCACAAAGTGGAAAAGCAGAGAAGAAAGCTGAGGAAGTTTATCGTTGTCCGGTGTGTTTCAAGGAATTTTCTTGCAAATACGGGCTGGAGTCCCACATGGAGGCACACCCAGATACCTCCTTGAGGTAAGAAATAGAAGAGGTGGTTTGTGACAAAGGATATATTTCACTTGGAGAATAAATTGTTTCTGAATAAACTAGGACCTCATTCTAGATTGTGTTGGGTATTTGTTGTGAGATTCCATAATCCTTATTCCTGGTTTTCCTGTCTTTATGAGAAAGTGGTGCGGGTAACTCATGTATTGCTGATTTTCATTTTGTGCAATATTTGCAGCCTTTTTTAGTTTGTAATAACAATTTCTATAAGTCAGTATCTCCCTAATTTAATATATGGCATACTATGTGTCACTATATGCTGATATAATATGCCTCACTTAGCCACAGGCTAAGTCTTCTCTGTTGAATCTAAGTTTTGGTGTCTAAAACAATTATTTAATTGGGTTGCTGTGTGTTTTCTGGGCTGTATAACCATGTTCTAGAAGTACTCTCTCCTACCACATCTATGGCAGGCATCCTCAGAGGTTGTGAAGTCTGTTGGAAACTAGGCAAGATATATAAACTATATCTGTGGAATGTCCAGGGCGGGAGAAAGAACTCTTGTGTGCTTGAGGCAAGCGAGAATGTTATAATTGGCCACCTTGATTAGCACTGAATAGCCTTACAGCTTCAAAGCCTGGCTAATTGCTGCCTGGGGGAATCCTTTGTTGGGATTAGCTGTCCCTGATTAATTCTTGTCTGGAATTCCGCTGCTTTTTGACTTTTGCTCTTTATTTACTGTGTCAATTTTAGAGTTTTTTTTAAATACTGTTAGCCAGATTTTGTTCATTTTCATAGTGTCCTCCTTTCTGTGATTTAATTTTGAGAATATAATGTATTCGGCTTTGCATGGCTTTTGCCGGGTCACACACAATCAGTTAGAAAGGCTAGGCAATCTTATGAATACTGTTTTACTGCATTATTTATATGTATGTCAACAATAAATAGGACTGTATTGTCAGTGTAGCAAAAATGGGGAGTGGTCTTACCTTTGGGTTTGTGGGGAAAGGAGGCTGTAAATGATGGGGTTGGGTGCTATCCCTTTCCATTGCCAAATTTGCAATTTAAATCCCAGACCAAAGTAAAAAGGAAGAAAAGGCTGGAATTACTTTAGTGTGTGAACAGCATTATCTTTTAAAATGCAAAATCTGGGGGTCTGAGCCTCTCTAGAGGCTTTGTTTACTCATTGTTGAATAAGACAGACACTAAAACAGTGATTAGGTGAAAGACATTCACCACCACCCTCCCTTTTTGAAGATAGTCTCTTTTGATGAGAGAAAACCTTTAAATTATGCATCTTTGTCAGATAATCATGGCAAGAACAACTCTCCTGAGGGATGGGGTTGGGGATAATAGGGTCCTTTGTTACCCTGACAATAGGCTGGAACATTGAGGCACTTACCCTGGAATTAACTCTTGAAGTTTAGCATCTCCTCCCTTTGAATTTCCCTGAAGACACACCCCAGTTAGCTGCATTAGCCAGATAGAGCAAGGCTGTCTTGCTGATGTCTTCTTGAGGACCATTATCATCAGCTGAGCCGAGAGGTAGAGAAACACTGTCCTTTTTATCCCGATTCCCCCCCTGCCAAGATTATTTAAAGACTGCTGTTTTCCCTGCAAGTCTGCCCAGCCAGTGGGGCTCCTGCTATTTTGGGGCATTTATATAGGAGTGATGATATAATTAGCAGGACTAGGAAATGCCACACAGCCAATAGGGAAAACAAACAAGTCTCAAATACTAGATTTCTTCTCTTTCGCAAGCCGTTGGTGGTTTGAAGTTGCTGCAGACCTTGTAAAACTGTATTTCTCTCAACAGCATCAGCAAACGCTGAGCCAGAGTCACTGTAAAGAGTATTCTGAAAACGGTGTTGTTGCATTTTGCATTTTTATTATACAGGTCAAGTGTTCCTTACCCAAAATGCTTGGGGTCAGAAGCATTTTGGACTCATTATTATTATTTTGCAATGTTTGCATATACATAATGAGGTATCTTGGAGAGGGGATCCAGGTCTAAACATAACATTTGCTTATGTTTCATATACATAGCCTGAAGGTAATTTTAAACACAATAATAATTTTAATAATCTTGTGCATAAAACAAAGTTTATAAACACTGAACTATCAGAAAGCAAAGTTGTCACTGTCTCACTACCCATGTGAACAATTTTGGGTTTAGGAGGATTTCTGATTATGGGATATTTTCAACTTGTTTCACATTTATATTTTTTTTCTTTGCCCCCTAAAGTGTCTTTACAATAATCTTTTAAGGTGTTTTAGGCTGAAATACAGTGATTGGCATGAGGTTATTCCTTGTGTCTCAAAACATATTGATCCAAACGGTTTTCTGCTAAATTCAGCATATCATCATTGGTGCACAGATTTCAAAGTATACTTTTTATGCCTCTTTTCTCTCAATATAGCAGTGTTTCTCAACCTGGGAGTCGAGGTTACAAGGGGGTTTCAGAGGGGTCGTCAAAGACCAACAGAAAACATTTATTTCTGATGGTTTTAGGAACCCCTTTGGTAGAAAAACTCAGATGGGTGTGGTCTTTAGGTCACAGTTGAATCAAATTTGTGTGAATTTGCCAGTCTGCAGAGTTAATTTTCATCTTTTGGTTACTTTATTAGACATATTTACAATTACATTATTAAATACTGATTCCCCAACTCTGTCTTTCTGAAGATATGAATCCAGTTGCTGGTCCCAACGGGAGCAGACACATTGATCCAGTATGTACATAAAACCCATCTGTAATTACAATTAGATGATGAGATTCCATTCTGAAAAAAATCACTCACTGATGCCTTGCTTGATATCCTCCCGAGTCCTATGCTCCTAATATCCTTTCTTCCTTTATTTGGCCAGACTCTTACCTGGCCATCATTGTCATTACAAAGTAAAGGAATTGAAGAGTTCCCTTTAAGCAGAACTGAAAGCTAGTATAAGTTTAGATTGCTGTTCTGCCATGAGAGTCACTAAAGTTTGCTGTTTTGCATCCTCAACAATTTCAGAAGAGTTTGCTAATTTGCATCCTTGACAACTTCAGATTTCACTTTAGGGTTGAACTGAAGAAGCTAGCAGAAAAATTACATCTCTTCTGTACAGCACTAGGCACATTATAGTTGGGAAATAGTAAGTGCTCGGTGATTACTCAACCTTCCAAGAAACAACTTATAGGGCAGCTGATGAATAATGGCCATCTTGTTGGCTTTCTTAGTGTCAGCTTTTTCACCCTTGTATTCTTCTTTTGAATGACCTCTTTCCTCCCAGCAGTAGTGAGAATTGCTGCTGTTCCATCACTCTGCTCACTCTTAAAAGTGGAGCCCCTGGTGGCACAGTGGGTTGAACTCTTGTGTTGGCAGGACCGAAGACCTGACAGGTTGCAAGTTTGAATCTGGGGAAAGCGCAGATGAGCTCCCTCTGTCAGCTCCATCTCCCCATGCGGGGACATAAGAGAAGCCTCCCACAGGATGGTAAAACATCAAAACATCCTGCACCCCCTGGGCAACGTCCTTGCAGACGACCAATTCTCTCACCCCAGAAGCAACTTGCAGTTTCTCAAGTCACTCCTCATACACACAAACCTCTTAAAGGTGGAGATGAGGGCAGCTGTTGGATGCTATTTCTCAGAGCCCTGCGCTTGGACACAGAGAAGGGTTTTGTCCTGAAAGGGGAGCAATGTGGCGAACTAGCTGGTGTTAACAGGGACATAAACCAGTGCACATTTTAACAAGGGCGAACAATGAAATCCTTTCAACAGGGAATAAGTCTTTAGCTTTAAAGTGCGAAATAGTGTTTCCTATTTCAAAGCTACTGTATAACTCTGGAAAAAGAACAACCTTACCTCCCTTCCCTTCTTTGAATTTTGTCGCTGCTTTTTTAATTTTGTAAGCAAAGGGGACACTTAAGAAGATTATTTCTACAACCATGATGTATTCTTCTACTTCAGTGCTGTTTTGATGAAAACTGCTAAGCCCCTTTTTTTGGATCTGTGCAGCTTGGGTTAATTTTTTTTTATTCCAGTGGCTAACACCTGTGTGACCTGTATTTAAAAAGATATCCCAAGTCTTATATTGATGTCTTACATATAACCAAACACTGACTAACATAGTGTAGAAACTTCAGACAGAGTTAAACATTTCTATGATGCTTTTAATATAAATGGGAGAATGATAAATAAGTGGTTAAATTTGTCCATTTAAAATTCTTCAAGTTCCACTGAAATATTAGTGTGTAATTTGGGTTTACTTGAAGGACATAAAAAGAAATATGTTGGGCTTTATAGGCCCAACTATAAGAAAGGAGATGCCACCTGAACATTGGAAAGAACTTCCTGATTGTGAGAGCTGTTCAGCAGTGGAACTCTCTGCCCCAGAGTATGGTGGAGGCTCCCTCTTTGGAGGCTTTTAAACAGAGGTTGGATGGCTATCTGTCGGGGGTGCTTTGAATGCAATTTTCCTGCTTCTTAGCAGGGGGTTGGACTGTATGGCCCATGAGGTCTCTTCCAACTCTGTGATTTTCATGCTTCTATCTTTCAACAGCCATTTAACATAACCACTTGGAATTTTTAGACAAATCAAAAACAAAACGGAGATAGATAATAAAAGTACACTTCAGCATACAAAATACCTTCCCATCATTACTCTAAAACCCTTCCCTGAATGCACAAAGACTCTATAACCTAGTATTTCTGTTTTCTTTTGAAGTAGCAGAAACTAATATTGTCACCTCTTAGCATTACATCCTTCTATGAATTGTTACTTGGAACACTTTCTATAAAGAAATGGTTCCCAACCAGTGTTCCCCAAGAACTAAAATATTGTCCCCGGCTTCACCGTTACTACACCCTTGCAACAAGAGTGACTAGTCTCGCAAAACCTTATAGTGCCAAGACAACGGGGATGTCGGGAGGGGAGAGGCTGACTACCCATGAAAGGTGCGACAACAAGTCTCCTGGGTGCTACTTATCCTCTTCCCTTCCTCCCTCCCTCCGAGCGGAGCCATTCCATGTGGTGCTTGGAAGCGGGGGCGCCTTGGTGCCTTCATTTTTAGGCCAGTTCCTGGAGTTATTTTGGGTGCTGATTCAGAAAATTGTATTGGATAGACCACATCAGCTCTAGATTATTAAGTATGATTTTCTGTGGATAAGCAGATGGCAACTACTGCATAGCATATATTCTGTATCAGAAACTAGAGCTGACGCGGTCTATCCAATGCAGTTTTCTGAATCAGCACCCCAAATAACCAAACCAAGTCTAAAGTTGACCAAAAACTGATTTGTAACCGTTTTGGTACTAATGTTGGAGAGTGGTTTCTGTTCAAAATGGTCCCTGGTCAAAAAAAGTTTGGGAACCACTGGTATGAAGGAATAATATATGGATATGTGCATCCTTTTTCATGCATATTTTATGGAAAAGTTTTTAAAAAATCATATTCTATACAGGCTAGACCATTGGGCACTTCTCTTTTATTGTTGGAGGAAAATACTTTCCCTCCTTTTTCCTGTCTCCATCCCATCTGCAGAGATTTAAGCTACTTTATGTTGGTATTGATAAAATAAAAAGAGTTAGCTGTTATTTCCTAAATCTGACTGTTCCCATAGAACAGTTGGAAAACTGCCTTGTATATATATCATCTTCAGCTGTCACTTTAGTTAACTGTTCTATTAAATCCCTCTGTCTATTTCAGTCTCTGCTTTATGTTACCAACCCAGTCATATTAGACCTGACAGTCTGTATGGGATATTGCTAAAGTGAGAGTATTTCTTTCCCTTTTTTCCTTAACCATCATCATGCCCAAAGTATTACCATATGTTTCAAAAGCTTGTTCAGTTGATATATTCAGCTTCTTCCCTTTATCCATTCAAAAAGTCATTTGTTTAAAGCTTAACTTTGCATTCAAAAATAGGTCGCTTTCAAGACTTTAGTTTAGCTGTACAGGGTGTGTTTTACTTATGGGAGAAAAATGGGTTGCCTCCCCAAAACCTCACTCCATGCAACCTTAGTGAAATCTTGTTCTCCTTTCACCAGCCCTGATGTCTTAAAGCAGTCGTTCCTCTCTAGTAACTCTACCATGCATGAACATGGCTATCAGCAGCATGCATTGAGTTCCCCTTATTTATGCGGAAGGAATTGATATTAGGTGGCTGAACTGAGAAATTTCACAAAGTTGGTTTTTAATTTCCCCAAGGGGGGGTCGTGAGGCAATTCATTAGCCAAATCCATGAGTGGTCAAGGTACACTAGTATCTCTATTTACATCTTTCTTTCACTCCCTCCCTACTTAAGTGTGTGCATTGAGAGCAATTCATGCCTTTGTCCTTTTTGTCACATAGGGAGCATCTATACTGTAAAATTAATTCATTTTGAAACCATTTTAACTGCCCTGGCTGAAACTTATAGAAACATGGGAGTTGTAATTTTTATAAGCTCCCTAGTTTTCTCTGCCAAAGGTTTCTGATGCCTCACCAAACTACAGCTTGATGATGATGATGATGATGATGATGATTATGATGATGATACTTTATTTATACCCTGCTCCATCTCCCCCAGGGGACTCAGGGCAGCTTACATGAGGACATGCCCATCAGTACAGAAAACACAATATTACACAAAAGCATAACACAATATAACACCAAAGCATAACAGAACTAAAAAATAAAAAACATAAAATGCAAAACCAATATAATAAGCGACACAGCAATATAAAAGCACACAAATGTGTGTTTGTTGTTGTTTTGGGGCTTCCAGTGCTTTTGCCTAGCAAACTGCCTACCTTGTCTTCCATTTAAACTATAAAAGATTGGCATGGTCATATACCCTAAGAGAAGCTAGTTAAAAAACTGGCTTTAACTTTTGGTAGGGTCATTTACCTTATCATACCTTGGTGTCAGTCTAGACACCTTGTCTTAGCTGTAGGCTATATTTCAGAGGAAGCAACGGACAAAACCACATCTTGAGCATTGCTTGCCTGTGAAATCCAATAAAATCCATGTGGTCACCCTAAGTGGACAGGCAGCTTGAAGGCACACACACGCACTGTGGTATCAAGAGTGACTTTGTGTTCACTTTCCCTTGAACTGTGAATGTGGAAATCCTTGTTGGTTAGGAGATTCATGTGCTGCCATCCTGACTGAGATGAGTCGCTATAACATTAGAATGGGTTAATATTTCCCCTGCTTCCTTGCTATCATATCTGCAAGTTGTGTCATCTGCAATGGTTTGATTGCAACCTTCTGGCCAACCCATGTAAGGTTTGTAAATCCTACAAGCCCCTAAAAGCACAAAGGCTACAGCACTATCTCCATCTTCCAGGCCTTGGGAGTGCACTTACAATGACCCCCATTGTCTTTGTGGGAGAAATTTAGAAACAAGGTGCCAGAGAGTAGGTGGGAGGTCTCAGGAGGAGTGTTGTGTTGAAATCAAGTGTCTCCGGCTGATAGAGGCAGTTTCAAAAGTCTCTGGATGACTTCCTCTGGCTCTTGTTTCAGTTTTCCATTTACAAGTCATGACAACAGGCGTTGAGTGGTACTTCGAAAGCTTTCAGGCATTGGGGTGTGTGTTATATTTTCATGATGCTCAATAGTTTTGAGATATTTTTTCATGATTCTTTGCTTACAAGTTGCAGTTGTCTATATAACAGTAGAACTGCTAGAGCCTTTATTTAAATCTTCATATCAGCAGCAAGAAAACATGGCAAGCTCAAGTTATTTGAAATGTGTAGTTTTGGAAAAGACCTGTAACTCCTCCCCACACTTCTTTCTCACAAAGCCTTGTTCTTTTCTGGAAAAAAATTGAAGTACGGGACATTTTCTTTTAGAATAGTGAAGATATTTGTATTTCTACCACTTCTACTATGAACAAGTAGACTGTTGAAGGCTTTCATGTCCAGAATCACTGGGTTGCTATGAGTTTTCCAGACTGTATAACCATGTTTCAGAAACTAACACCTCCCAACAAAGCCCCTGTAGCAACCAACCAGACTTTGAAGCTGCAAGGCCATTAAATGCTAATCAAAGTGCCCAATTGCAACATTCACACTTGTCTCAAGCAGGCAGGAGTTCTTTCTCTCACCCTGGACATCTCACAGATACATAAACCCCACTTGCCTAGTTTCTAACAGACCTCACAACCTCTGAGGATGCCTGCCAGAGAATGCTTCTGGAACATGGGCATACAGACTTGAAAACTCACAACAACCCAACTAGTAGGATTTTATGTAAGACTGCATATAGCAGGAGTATTGAAAGCAATGGTTTGTAAATTGACCCCAATCCATGAGACATCGTCATCTTGCATTCTGTGACCAGTTTTCTGGAAAGAAAGAAATGCAACACAATCAGACACAAATATGATAATGATCCCTGGAATATTAGGGGAAGAATTACTTGTAGGCACACAGCAACAACATATAAATTTACAGACTGAGTAGTAAATCCAAGAATTGTTCAAAAAGGGAGGCCTTTTGTCAAACATATAGAGAGCCAGTGAAGCATGGGATTGTTATGGAACTTATGGAGCGGATGCAAAAAGAGAGGGACCTGGGGCACCAACATGCTTATGACCTTAAAATAAGTCTATAGTGCATATGATTTGCCAACCTGGAAACAGCTCCCGTTTTTTCATTGTTTATGCATTGTGCCCCCTCTCACCTGCACATGTCCATCACCAATAAGAGTAGCATGAAGTGCAGGATCTGACTCCATGTAAGTATAGTTGAATGTTGACATCTCTGAGCCAATAGCATAGTTGTCTGTCTTTTCAGTTTTGTATCTTCCGTTGGCTGCTAGACCATAGAATTGCCCTGAAAGGACTTAGAGATTGCTAGACAGGTGTTCTCTCTCTAAATCTCTAGGTACTTCTGTGTGACACTAAAGTTAACATCTGTTGGAAGTTGATCATAGAGTCACCCTGGAGAATCTAAACCAGGTGTGGGCAAACCCAGGCCCGGGGGACAGAAGAGGACCCTTGGGCTCTTTTCACAGGCCCTCTTCTTTCTCGCCATCTTATCCTTCCTTCCTTCTCTTTCTTTCCTTCCCTCCCTTCTTTCCTTACCCCCCCCTCTTTCTCCCTCTCTCCCTCCTTCCTTCCCTTCTACCCTTGCATCCTTCCATCCCTCTTTCCTCCCTCCTTCCCTCTCTCTTTCTCCTTCCTTCCTTCCTTCCCTCCCTCCCTCCCTCCCTCCCTCCCTCCCTCCCTCCCTTCCTTCCCTTTTGTCTTTCCTTCCTTCTCTTCTCCCTCTCTCCTTCTCTCCCTCCCTCCATTTCCATCCTTCTCTTCCTCCCTCCCTCCCTTTCTTCCTTCCCTTTTGTTTTTTTCCCTTCCTCCTGGGGGATATTTAGCTGGGAGAAGAGAAGGTAGAGAGGGAACATGAGAACCATGTTCCAAGATTTCAAAGGGTGTCCCATTGAGGAGGGAGGGACAACTGACTTTCTGCTGCTCTAGAGTCCACAGCACAGGGGAACAATGGTTTCAAATGGAAGGGAAAGAGATTCGACTGAAAAGATTAGGAAGAATTTCCTGGAGAGTAGCATAGGCTGCCTGGAAGTGTGGTGGAGTCTTTTCTCAGGAGGCTTTTCCACAGAGGCTGTCTATTGGGAGTTTTTTTGATTCTACCTTCCTGCATGACAGGGGGGTTGGACTGGATGGCCCTTGGGGGTCTCTTCCAGCTCTAGGGTTCTAGGATTCTATATCAGGAGTAGGCAATACGGGGTCTAATGGATACACTTTTTCTCTCCTGTCCACCATCTCATCCTAACTAAGGCTAACCCTTTTGGGATCCAAAAGTTTCCCATCTTTCCTTCACTTTCTGCCTCCGAAAGAAAAGAGCAAGGACAGGGAAGGGACTTGGGGAGAACCCCCTCCCTTCCACCCCACCCACCCAACTGTCCCGCCATGCGGCCCCCAAGTTAGAAAGTTTGCCCATGCCTGATATAGACATTATGAAGAGAACACATTAATCAAGGCTCTGAATAATCAAATCCTCAAAAGTTAAACCCATGAATGTGGAGGGCCAACTGGAGATAGGGTTCAGTTTTTGTAAGTCTGATTTGCACATAACTGGGTGAGCTATTTGATAGCCAATTTTCTTAACATGTTCTTTTTCTCCTCTGCCTGTCCAGGTGTGACGTCTGTTGTATTACCTTCCGCACACATCGGGGCTTGTTACGGCATAATGCAGTTATTCATAAACTACTTCCAAAAGACCCAACGGGAAAGCCTTTCATTCAGAACAATCCCTCAATTCCAGCAGGCTTCCATGATCTGGGATTCACAGACTTCTCCTGCAAGAAATTTCCCCGCATTTCTCAGGTATTTATTTATTTATTTTGGCTAATTACTTGTGTAGCATTTGTGTAGCATTTAATTTGAGTACAATTAGGTAGTGACTTGATTTAAATGGACAGACGTAATCTTCCTATGCTTGGATCCTGCAGAAAATCTTTCAGTGATAAGGAGAAACTTTGGGGATATTTGTTAGTTTAGCCCCAATAAATAAGAAGTTGGAGAAGGTGAGCAACAACATTTCCATGTGTTTGAGCACTTAAAGTTGAGGTGGGATCTGTGTATTTTAAACTTGTAATACACTTTGGCTAAAATCCTACTTGCCAGGACAGATCACAAAGTTCTGTCAAGCATGGTTAAGTCTCATGTCCATCACACTGCCTATGTTTTGGTACTCCCCCCCCCCCCCAGCAATAGCCATTTAATGTCCTAGGGAAGATGAGAGGAAGTTGTGGGAAGATGATATCATCCTCCTGGACCCCCAGAAGGTCCCTGGGAGGTCCAGAAGGTTGCCTTTTAATATCTGTGAACTGCTGCAGAAACTAAGCCTGGCTGCTCCTTGGCCTCTCTTCATCTTTTCCTGGCAGGAGCAATGGGTTCAACCCTTGTATTGGCAGGACTGCTGACCAAAAGGTTGGTTGAATCTGGGGAGTGGGGTGAGCTCCCATCTGTCAGCTCCAGCTTCTCATTCGAGACATGAGAGAAGCCTCCCACAGGATGGTGAAACATCTGGGCAACATCCTTGCAGACGACCAATTCTCTCACACCAGAAACGACTTGCAGTTTCTAACATGAAATTTTTTTTTCCTGGCCACTGAATGACCATTTAGAGGAGGATTAGCCAGAAATCAGATCTATAGCTTGAGGAAACAGCTATAGCTAGTGAAAGTGTTACATTCTCCCACCTGCTACTACTGAAAAAGCATATATGTGCTATGCTTGCCTGTGATACTAGTATGCTACCAGCCTTTGAATTCCAGGATGCTAGCTATGTTGTATACAAAGAAAACATTAAGTATAATTTAATGTCTGAGCCTAATTGGTACGTATTGTTCCCTTGTCAGGATTACTCTGCTAGGTTTAAACGGTTTATAGTATCTTTTAGTAACTGGCGCAGTGGGTTAAACCACTGAGCTGCTGAACTTGCTCACCAAAAGGTCAGTGGTTTAAATCAGGGGAGCAGGGTGAGCTCCTGCTGTTCGCCACAGCTTCTCCCAATCTAGCAGTTTGAAAACATGCAGTGTGAGTAGACTAATAGGTATTGCTTCAGTGGGAAGGTAACAGCACTCCATGCAGTCATGTCGGCCACATGACATTGGAGATGTCTACGGACAACGCTGGCTCTTTGGCTTAGAAATTGAGATTGACATAACTTAATGTCAAGGGGAAACCTTTACCTTTTATAGTATTTTTTGCCCTCCTACAGACTAGTGTCATAACCATCCCTGCCTGTGACATTGGTGTACATTTCAGAGAGAAAAAAATCATACAGAAGCTGGTCATCCTGGTGAACATAGGCCATTGACCCAGTTTTGCAGATGCATCTCTTTCTGTAAACACGAGGACTAGCAACTTGATAGCTTGCTATCTAAATTTGGTCTTCATATGATATGAACAAATGTTCTTGTTGCCTTCTCAGAAATCAGTTGCAATATCCACAATATCTGGGGTCCCAAGGCAGACTGCAGTTCCCTCCCATGATTGTGTTGTTGTTGATTATAGACTTCTTACATCTCTTCTAGCATTTAATTTGAGTACAATTAGGTAGTGACTTGATTTAAATGGTTGTAGAAGTAAACTCCTAGGCCAAACCATTGGCTAATGGGCATGGGAGATGGTCCTTTTAGGCTAGAAGGACCTGGAAAAGTTGTTCACTACAACCTTAGCAATAGATTCTAAGGATGAATGATTTGAAGTTACAAATGCAGGTCTTGTTCTGCTGTCCCACACTAATTCATCAAAGCTACTGTGTCATTCAGCTGTCTGAGAATCTAAAAAACTGAAGCCATGTGCACTTGTACTTACTCTCCGTCTCTCTCATTCTCTCCTCACTCATAATGGAAGTGTTGTGCTTATATACTAGAACACAAGGGACAGTACACACTGTCTGCTGTTCGAGCCTGAATGTCTGCTGCTTCTTCTCAGGATGGTTGATGCTATTAGTTCTCTTACACCTATTTGCTCTCTATTGTTTCTAGGTCTGGTGTGAAACAAACTTGCGGAGGTGCACCAGTGAATTTCATCGGTATGTCTGTGAAATGTGCAACAAGGCATTCCCTATGCGCTCAGCACTCAAGCTGCACACAGAAACCCATGCAACTGATCAGGGAAAAGAAGAACACAAACTGCAGTCAGAGGATGCAGACCTGAAGGCCTACATGGAGTCCTTGGGACTGCGACATACCAAAGATGTTGAATCTGCCAAGCAGGAGGAGCTTGCTCCAGATGATGAGGTCCAAGAAATGCAGCTAAGAACACTGAAGTGTAATCTACCTCAGGAACCTGGTAATGCTAGCCAGTTGAATGTGTCCCCTCTGGAGACTGCTGCTGTGGGTGGACCTTTCTCGGTCCTTCCCCCTACAAAGGAAAACATCAAACTCCTGTCACTACAGCCTTTCCAGAAGGGCTTCATAATTCAGCCTGACAACAGCATTGTTGTCAAACCCATTTCTGGAGAACTAGCAGACATCCAGCAGATCTTAAAGATGGCTTCTTCAGCAACCCCACAAATCAGTCTCCCCCAGCTTTCAAAGACTTCTCACATACCTGTGCAGTCTATATTCAAGCATATGCCTCAACTGAAGCCAAAGCCATTGGTAGCACCTCGGACTGTGGTGGCAACCTCAACGCCACCTCCACTGGTCAACACTCAGCAAGCCTCACCTGGATGCATCAGTCCAAGCCTTCCTCCAGTGCCACCCAAGCTGATCTTACCCTCAGAAGAGTCAACTTCAAACTCCCATCTTTCACACAGTAAATCGGGAGCCAAACCCAGCCCTTCTGACCAGGAGAAGATGGAGCCTGTGAACCAGCATGAAATCAAAACACAGCTAGAGCAAGACAGCATCATCGAGGCTCTTCTGCCCTTGACCATGGAGGCAAAGATCAAACAAGAAGTGACAGAGCGAGACTTCAAAGCCATCATCACTGGGACGGCAAACAAGAAGACCCCAGCCATGAGGAAAGTCTTGTATCCCTGCCGCTTTTGTGACCAGGTGTTTCCTTTCTCTGGGGTCTTGAGGGCTCACATACGCTCCCACCTGGGCATCTCCCCTTATCAGTGTAACATTTGTGATTACATTGCAGCCGATAAAGCAGCGCTGATCCGGCATTTGCGAACACACAGTGGAGAGAGACCATACATCTGTAAAATCTGCCAATATCCTTTCACGGTGAAAGCAAACTGTGAAAGGCACTTGCGCAAGAAGCACCTGAAGGCAACTAGGAAGGAGATAGAAAAGAACATTGAGTACGTCGCCAGCAATGCAGCTGAGATGGTAGATGCCTTTTGCTCCCCAGATACAGTGTGCAAGTTCTGTGGGGAAGACCTGAAGCATTACCGTGCCCTCCGCATTCATATGCGAGCACACAGCGGCTGTCAGAAGAAAAAGCCATTTGAATGCAAGGAGTGTGGCACTGCCTTCTCGGCCAAGCGGAATTGCATCCATCATCTCCTCAAGCAGCATTTGCACATCCCAGAGAGGGAGGTAGAGAGCTATGTGCTGGCTGTGGAGTGCCAGGCTCCAGAGAGCCAACCGGGTCCCTTGCAGTTACTGGAAGGTAGCGCTTACACAGACTGCAAGCCCATCACACCTTTCTTGGAATCACAGAATGGTGTCTTAAGGGGCACCCCCTCTCATGCATCGATCAAACTTGAAACTGCAAATAGCTTCCCTAGAAATTTCGATGAGCCTTTAGATTTCTCACAAAAGAACAAAAACCTGAACTCTGTGCTGGTAAAACAGGAAAATCCATTTGATTCCTCTCTCTATGATTGTTCCATGGAGCCCATTGATTTGTCCATCCCTAAAGCTCCAAAGAAGGAGAATGAGGAGACCTTAAATGAGGAGAAGAAGCAGGAACCTTTTGATGGACATGAAGAAAACCTTCATAACTTTGAGCACTCTGCTCCAGCTAATGGCAACCTGGAAAACCGTGCTATCCGACGGTCCCAGCCAATGAAGGGTCCACTGCATTTGACTGTCCCAATCATTTCTCCGACCCTCTTGGGGAACTCAGCTTTGTTGCGACCCTTGAGGCCCAAGCCACCCCCTCTCTTGCCAAAGCCCCTCATCACTAAAGAGCTGCCACCTCTTGCTTCCATTGCCCAGATCATTTCGTCTGTGTCTTCTGCCCCCACTTTATTGAAAACAGACTCGATTCCCACGGCGCCCATCGGCAACTCCACTGGGACCGAAAAGCCAGGGAACTCTAAACCAAACATGACAATCATGGCTGCTGTCCAGCCTGATCCTGGCATTCCCAGTGATTTGCCGGAGTGTGCATGCAGTCCAAATCTATCCCAGAAGTCTCCCACTCCTGGATCTGTGAAGAAAAGAGGCAGAAAGAAAGGAACAAAAAACAAGCCCAAGGCAAGCAGTGGGGTGGACCTAGAGTCAAGTGGGGAGTTTGCCAGTATAGAGAAGATGCTGGCAACGACAGACACAAATAAGTTCAGCACATTTCTCCAGTCAACTGCGGACTTTAAGGAAGTAGCTGATAGAAATGGAACCAGCGAAGAGGAAAGAGAAGTCACTGAAGATAAACTTCTGAGAGGAAAGAGGAATGCTTATTCAAACTGCGTACAAAAAATGAAGTGTCCTCATTGCCCAAGCGTTTTTCCCTGGGCAAGCTCTTTACAGCGGCACATGCTTACTCACACAGGTAAGAGCTATGCTGTGTAATGGGCTTAGGGACATAGAAACTAGTACTTGTTGTTGAACAGATGTTGTCATTGGTAGACCAGGGCCTGGATATGATTCTGCCTAGGAAGCACATCAACATACCTGGTCCAGGAGAAATTGCCAGGATAGATGCGAAAAGTATGCAAACTGTAATATATGATCTCTGCAGGGTAAATTTCATAGTACTTTGAAGTCAAACACTCTAAGTAACAATGTAACTGATAACATTAGAATGCGATTTTCCTGCTTCTTGGCAGGGGGTTGGACTGGATGACCCACGAGGTCTCTTCAAACTCTGTGGTTTTATGATTCTGTGATTACCTTTGCGGTAATGTGAGCATTATAATTCTACTTTTGCAAAATAATATGATTGGTGACATTGTTACTTTTAATAATAACTATTAACATTGGTTAGTTAATTCAAGGTTGTAGTTGTCCCGCCCCAAATATATCCGGCCACTTTCTTATGTTTTATATGGATTCCTTCCCAAAGGAACTGAAAATGATTGTATAAATCAGGGGTCCTCAAACTAAGGCTCGAGGGCCGGATATGGCCCCCCAAGGTCATTTACCCGGCCCTCGCTCAGGGTTAGCCTAAGTCTGAAACAACTTGAAAGCACAAAAGAACAACAACAGCAACAATCTTGTCATCCAAAAGCAGACCCACACTTCCCATTGGAATACTAATAAGTTTATATTTGTTAAAATTGTTCTTCATTTTAATTATTGTGTTGTTTTTAAGTGTTTTTGCACTACAAATAAGATTTGTGCAGTGTGCATAGGAATTCATTCTTTTTTTTTCCAAATTATAATCTGGCCCTCCAACAGTTTGAGGGACTGTCACCTGGCCCTTTGTTTAAAAGGTTTCAGGACCCCTGGTATAAATAATAAGCACTGTAACAAATTGAATAATGAATAGCTTGATCCTTAAGAAAAAAGTATAGCAAGAAGAATGATTCTTTTAAGATGTATATTTTGCTTATGTAGAGGATTATTAATGTTACTATTTCTTATACCATCCTTAAAAGCTCCTTGACTTTATCATGAATCTTATGGTTGTTCTTTAAATTTATGAATTGGTTGTTTCTATTCACTTATGTACTAGAGATAATTGGTTCACACACATGCACTACTATCGGAATAGTGATAGTCTGCAGAGTCAAATCTTGTCTTATTTCATCTGCAGGGGCAGTGAAAACTGATGTATTGGTTTGAATGTAATGGCATATATAATATTACTGGCTTATATGTAAAGAGGAGGAAATAATGGAATGCTAACACCTAGTCCAATGGTTCTCAAACTGTGGCATTGTTTTGGCCTTGAATTCCCAGAAATCCTAACAGCTGGTAAACTGGCTGGGATTTCTGAGAGTTGTAGGCCAAAACACCTGGGGACTTACAGGTTGAAAACCACTGATCTAGTGGATGAAAGTTAGTATATGAACAGAAGAAAAGTTCCTATTGTGATAAAACATGGTTTGTTGAGTGATAAATGATAACATAATATCTAAACACACTTCTCCATGTAGGACTATGGAAAATCTGTGACTTTCCAATAGTTTTTGAAATTCTTATTAGTACTAACATCCATAATCAATTATGAGAGTTACATCCCAAGGATATATGGGAGGCTGCAAGCCCCCACCTTTGGAATAGATATTTCTTTTCCTGGAAAACAGTACTGGACATATCATAATTCAAATTTTCTTCTGTCCTAGATCCGGCACCCATAATTTAAAAGATTGATGGGCTGGGGAAGTTTCATGACTCAGACCTTAGGGTAAACCACCCTTCCCAACCAACATCTATATGTTTTGGCTTATAGCTCCCATGAGGATTTGGAGAATAGTAGGGGAAAATTGGAGAAAACCAGGTTTGGGGAAACAGGTCGGAAGAACTAGATTAGATAGATCATAGATCAGTTTTGGGCTTTGAAATGCATGTTCCACAGTTTTGTTGAGATGAGAAAAACAATTTGTGTTTGAGATGAGATGAGAGTGCAGACAGCCACTTTAGCTCCTCAAATGGCTTTTTCATTTGTAGGGAGTTAGAATGAAGATCTAGCCATTTCTTCCGAACCCTGTCGGTTAGGAAAGTTGCTGTAGAAGGAGGATTTGAAATGGGGAAACAGCTGCCGAGTGAACCTGAGCTGTTTTCACATTGGCTCATTTTTCCTTCACTGCTTGGCTGCTAAAAGTATCATTTCCTTCCACTTTGGAGTTTGCAAAGTGGTCATGGTAGAGCAATTGTCCACTTAAACACTTTAGGTTTAGTTACTGCTGAAAGATTATGAGCCTATCTGGTAAATCTTTCTGTTGTTGGCTTTCTAGCTCAGACTCTGTAGCTGAAGAAACCAAAATTATTTTGTAATTTGTTGCAGTGGTCTGAAAGCTCAGACTGGGTTTTGAGAAGTGAATATAAGAAGTGGGTAGTTTTGTCATTTGATGTAGTGCTCGTTATACTTCTGTTGAAAGGATCAAGTAGTCGTTGCAGAATTTTCTACAGGAGAGAATATGCTTTGGAGGCAGCTGGGCGGATCTGATATCCAGAAATCACTTTCTGCTCACCTGAGGGATCTAGCGCCTATTTTCATAAACAGCTTGCCTCAAGTATACCAAAGTACATTCTGCAATATCCTAAAGTAAAGAATATCTCTCAGGATATTGAGTATTCCAGGGAGGTAATTGTTATCCGTCATTCAAATAACCTTCAGTGTGCTCCAGACAAGTATAGTGTAGACCAGTGTGGATATCCCTCCACTGGAACAACTGGTCATGATATAATAATGCTTATTGACAGTTGAGGCACATCAAGTGAAAAGCATCAAGTGATGTCACAACAGGTGTTGCCACAAAGCCTCCACAAAAGGTTCTATAAAATTTGTTTTCATTAAGTGATTGATAAGAATTTCTATGACAGTAAATAATTTCATTTTGGAGTCTGAAGCCACTCTGAATATCCTGCTTTTGGCTGTACTTTAGGGCCAGATATACGCTCTGTGGCGATGACTCACTTGCTTGTGCAAAGAACTGAAGGGGAAGAGGATAACAAAATGTGAAGCTTGTGGCACATTCCTAAATCCTGAGTTGCCCTAGGAAGATCCCTGGCATCCTTCCATTGCAGTAGTAGCTAGGCTTTTTATGTTGTGAAAAACAATGGTTGTTTAAGTGGATAGTCATTGTTACTCATGGTTTTGGTTAATACGTTAACATCATAATTCAGACCATTTTTGCTGGTGTACTGGGGTGTGTCTATATGGTTTGGATTATTTTATCTGGGTGGAGAGAAGGTGGTTCACAGGTTAAGCTATAGCCAAGTAATTAACATTTCAAAATAGTAAGGACCAGAGATGGTCATATTTACTCCACGGTAAGTGCTGTAGGAATACATTCATTAATAGAAGCAAGCCTATTTAAAATGAACTGCTGTCACACCTTTTTAATATTATTACTGTCGAATCATATTTAGTATTGAATTTATTACTTTTAAAAATACTATGACAATAATCCAATTGTGTTGTTATTACTGTCTTTCTGTTTTCTTTATACTCCTTCATTTGTATTCATTGAGAATATACTCACTTCCGATTACGTAGCTCCTATACATGCCAACACCTTGTAGTACATATACATGTGAATCATGCTTGTGGACAGTTTTTTTTTTCAAACTATTGAAAAGCCACCTGAAGATTTTCCATGTTCTGAAAACATTGTGTGTGATTCATTGATACAGAAACATGCAACACTCTTTAGTTTTATGTGGAAAGGTCTTTTTGGGTATTCTTGGATGCCAGCCATCTCTTTAAGCTTATGAATTAATAAGTTAAATATTATCTATGGGAAAATAGATTATTGCATTGGCATAGGGTTGGATAAGATGGCCCTTGGGAACTATTTCACCTCTGTGACTCCATGAAACAATCCTCAACTGTCATTTCCTGGCCAAAATTGAGAAAAAGAAAGAAACTACTTTTAGGCAAAGATAAGCAAGATACTTTTATAATAAATGAAGAAAGAGTTGCAACAATGGGTTGATTAATAAACACATGAATCTATAGCTGTATATAAATGATTGTAAGGTATAACTAGTATCACTGGTTGCTCAGTGCAGTTCAAAACAGGAAGACATTTGTTTTAAGTGGTCTACTCTAGATTTAAATACATGTGTAGGTTTTCTACTCCTGCCCTGAGTACAATGTAGCATGGCTGATGTTTGCATTTTTATTACCAAGAATCTTGACTCAAGATCGGCTTCGGATAATGACTTGTACATTGGCAGTGGCTTTAGTTAAGCACGGGAGGATGCAGGCAGCACCTATCTTTTCCTTGGCTTGGTCATAAGAGACAATAATAATAATAACAATAGTAGTAGTAGTAGCTTTATTTTTATACCCTGCCACCATCGCCCCAAAGGGGCTCGGGGTGGCTTACAAGGGACAAGCCCAAAAATACAGATTAAAATGCCCACAATAAAATAAATCAACAACAAATATCAGGAAAAAAACATTACAATCATGTTTTAAAAACACATTTTAAAAACAGTATCATGGCTGAAAGATTAATGCTAAGTGCGGAGGGATCAGGGAATATACAATCGTTCCTAGATAGAGCCAAGGGAAAGTGCAAGATATGCTTCAAATTCAATTAAAATCTGAGCCAGAGCTGGGGTGGTGGTGGTGGTGGTGGTAACGTCCATTGGCATTTACAGAACAGGATTACAGGTGGGAGGGCCAATTAAAGTGCCAAGAGCTATGGTGAGATCAATCCAATTTCCTGGAGAATTTCCTAATCAAATGCACAATGGAACATCCAGGTTTTTAAGTCCTTGCGGAAAATGGATAGGGTAGGTTCCAATCTGGCCTCCTTAGGTAGAGAGTTCCAGAGCCGAGGGGCCGCCACTGAGAAAGCCCTTTCACTCGTTCCCTAATAGCCACGTCTGAATGTTGGACAACTGTCCAACATTCACCATAGTTACTTACTTTTAGCATTCTTATATTAGTAGCGAAATCAATCTGTTTGATGTATTTTTTTCTTCATACTGCTTGTGAACTTGGCAGCAGAAAATTGCGATTTGTATGTTAAACAGACTTATGTGAATTGTCCCAAAGACAGATGCAGACTTGTAGCACTAATTAGTCAGCTGACAAATGAACATTCACTTTCAGGTCTTTTAAAGCTACAGAGCTCTTTAAACAATCTAGATGAATGTGACGCAAGCAGCCATAAGACCTGCATTATATCCCCTCTAAAAACTTTTTCATAGCATCTTCCTCTGTCCTATTTTTAGTCTATTATATTTCTATCACACAAAGAATATTACAAATTCTTCTGAGTCTTTTGTTGCTAATACAACAGTTGCTTTTTTAGACTGAGTTAAACTTTATCCATTAGTTTTTTTATTTTTGAGGTTCCCACCCTTTTATTCTTATTGTTTGTTGCCCTCCATATTCAGTTTCTTCAGAACATGTTCTTGCAGGGAGATCAAGCTGTGGAGTATGGTATGGGGCATTTTATGACCATTGACATCATTGCAAAATTAGGCTAGATCCCATGGAGGTTATACTTGGTGCTCAGTAGACAGCCAAAATGGCAATTCTTTCCTAAAGACTAGTTTCTGACCCACATTGTATTGTCTGCTGAGGAACTATGTAACTTGTGCTAACATTTCAGTTTATTCTAAAATGTGATAATTTTATTACTGATCTCTTGATTTTATCCTGTACATGTGGCCCGTCCACTGTCACTGTGTTTGTGTTTATTGTAATGTTATTTTGTTATTGTATTCATTTTTTTCTCTTGTAATTTTGATGATGTTGATTGTTGTTTATGTTTTGGTTTTACTTTTGCTGTAATATGTTGTCTGGGCTTGGTCCCATGTAAGCCGCTCCGAGTCCCCATCGGGGAGATGGTGGCAGGGTATAAAGATTATTATTATTATTATTATTATTATTATTATTATTATTATTATTATTATTGAGGGCTGCAGGACAATTGCTAGTACACTGGAAACTGCTGAATACAAAGCTGGACCATATAGCTCAATATATATTGATTGACGGTTTTCTATGGGGCAGTAGTAGGCAATATGGTGCCTTGTGGATCTTTGGTTATAATCCTTGATTATTGGTGGCAATGCATGCACCTTTCAAACTGTGCCTAGATCTGGTGGAAGTTGATCCCACTAGGTGATTTGCATCTCCTAAGCGATCTTCGTGCCCTTGTCAAAATTTTGTAAGAGTGACTTGATACAATATGAAACAGTGGCTATGCAGAGTCCTTTTTGCCATCCTTCACTGTGCATTCCCATGCTAAAAACATATCCTTTAGGTTCTGAGTCCCTCTTTTGGGGGAAAAGGCTTGTTCTAAAGTGATTGATCAACACTATAATGTTTACCGCCCACTGCAGCTATTAGTCTTTGGGTCCAGTTTATTTTGCAATCTTAATGTCAAATTTGCACAGCAGAAAAAAAAATACTTTTGTAAAGTGCCTTTACAAAAATGGGGTTTCCCTCTCAAGCCAAAATTGCCACTTGAAAACAGAGGATGATTTTCAGGAGCTATTAAAGTACATGAGAAGAGTTGATATTTCCCTTCTCAGCTGTCACTGCCTTCCCCTTGAGCAGTTAGGCTGAGGGAGAGAGATGTCATTAATCTAAACGTAGGATTTAATTTTTTCAATATCATTTGTTTATATGTTTATTCAGAAGCCTGAACATGCAGCTACCTCTGGGGTGGTCTTGCTGCATGAAGTCAAGGCAGGCTCGCTGTATATGCATTTTTGCCCTATAACTCCCCAAATCCTTCATCCCAATGAAAACTGGTTGAAATAAATCACTTGTCTAAGCACTGAAAAACAGCAAGACAAATAAGAGGACACACAGAAGTTCTTTGGATGCACTAGAAAGAAAGATAAATATGTTTTTTTCCCTGCTCCCTTCAGGTCAGAAGCCCCACCCTTGTCAAAAATGTGATGCCTTCTTTTCCACCAAATCTAACTGTGAACGCCACCTCTTACGCAGACACGGAACTGCCACCTACTATCTGAGAAGAAATGGGCTTGTTCCTCAGTCTAAAGAAAGTGATGCTGGAGCTCATGATAGCACAGGTAGCTCTTTTAGGTTGTTCCAGAACGTAAAGTCAAGTCATGTTCCTTTCATGTTTGGGGCTCGGGAATACGTGAATGAGACATGATCCTTACCTCTTAAGGAACTGAGGATCAAACAAATGCTCTGGCAGTGTAAACCCTGGCAACCTGGCCACTGCCCCAACTTTGCAGGGAATTATATGAGTTGTAGTCCAAAAGTAACTTCCAATAGAAATTGGAATGGCTCCTTCTTTGTTTTGTTTTCAGTGGGCATTCTTTTCCAGCAATCCTTTGGAAACTGATTTTAATAGGCATTCATGGTGCAGTACTTTTTTTGTTTTGATTTTTTGAAAGTAAGGTTTTAATTGCTTTAAAATCTGTTGTTATTCAATAACTACAGCTGTTCCTCCACATTTGTGGTTTTAATTTTTCACTGATTTGATTTAAAATCTCTCTCTAGGTCCTACAGCAGGGGTCCTCAAACTTTTTAAACAGAGGGCCAGGTCACAGTCCCTCAAACTGTTGGAGGGCCGGATTATAATCTGAAAAAAAGAAGAAGAATGAATGCACATATCTTATTTGTAATGCAAAAAAACCACTTAAAAACAATACGATAATTAAAATAAATATAAACTTATTAGTATTTCAGTGGGAAGTGTGGGCCTGCTTTTGGCTGATGAGATAGGATTGTTGTTGTTGCTGTGTGCTTTCAAGTCATTTCAGACATAGGTTGACCCTGAGCAAAGGCCGGGTAAATGAACTTGGAAGACCGTATCCGACCGCCGGGCCTTAGTTTGAGGACCCCTGTCCTAGAGTGTGATTCTATGGTCAAGTTCTTCCTGTTGTGTTGGAAGGTCTAGATTTCTAGAAAGAACACATCTCTAGTAAATTCATCACACTAGAGAATGAGCCTACTTAAATTCTGGTTTCTGTCTGCTACAAAAGTTTGAGGTTTGTAGTTTATTGAGAGAGCCCCCGATGGCGCAGTGGGTTAAAGCACTGAGCTGCTAAACTTGTTGACCGAAAGGTCACAGATTCGAATCCGAAGAATGGTGTGAGCTCCCACTGTCAGCCCCAGCTTCTGCCAACCTAGCGGTTCAAAAACATGCAAATGTGAGTAGATCAATAGGTACCGCTCCGGCGGGAAGATAACAGCACTCCATGCAGTCATGCTGGCCACATGACCTTGCAGGTGTTTACGGACAATGCTGGCTCTTCGACTTAAAAATGGAGATGAGCACCAACTTCCAGGGTCAGACACAACTGGACTTAATGTCAGGGGAAAGCTTTTACCTTTACTAGTTTAGTGAGGCTGTTAAAGTCTCCTCTCTAAACTACAAACCCCAGAATTCTGTAGAAGGCTGCAACCAGATTTAAAGTGGATTCATTCTCTAGTGTGATGAGGTCTCTTGATCCTCCAATGTGATTCTCTATTCAGCTTCCAGGGGAAGTTAACTATAGAGTCATTCTGGAAAACATTCAGGTAAAAAAATATATAGCAATTTATTTATTCGTGCTTTCTCACTTTCATGGGTATCCTGTGCCCCTAAACCCAGAAGATGTGGAAGGATGACTATATATCTGTTTTCCCTGCCGTTTTGTAAATTGCCTTGAGTCTCAATCTAAAATTAAGGAGGGATATAAATAAAGGGATTGATGTATGCATGGAAATTCTGTATATATGGTATAATGTGCGATTCTCATTTTTCCTATAAATGAGTTGAGGGCACACTGAAATAGTCTATTATGAGCAGGCAACATATAGGTTTTCCTTTTCCATCTCCGGGTTTGAAATTATTTTCTTTAGAGTTTTTCTCTTCATGGGGATCAGAGATAGGAAGTAACAACTGCTAAATGGTTGGTAGGGGAAAATATTCGGCACTCCTGCATGACTCACACTGGACTTTGGTGGCTCATCCCTTCTGTCTAGGAAATCAGCAAGGCTCACATTTTAACATTAGTTTGGCCCTGAAGGGTGTGTGTGATCAGCAAAAGAACAAACTGATTGCAGTGAAGATAGTTGTGGTTGCCATTGTTTCTGGTCTGATTAGATAGGTTACAACAAGAGGTCTGTAATAGTCCTGTTACTTACAGAATCCTGTGTGTGAAGAGCACAAATACTTCAAAGTCATGGGACCATGTTTGCATTAGTTTCAAAGAAGATAATAGTAAACTCCAGAGTGTCTTCTCAAACTATTGTGTGTTTGAAATCTTCCTCAGAACAGCAAATGGGGAATGTATTCCTCACAGCAGTACAAAGTTGCAAGTATTCAGACTTTTCTTGTGGTAAATCATATATATTTCAGCTTTGTAAAATTATTCTCATTTATCTAAAACACTTATTTATCAGCTCTGCTGCACTAATACGCAAAACACATTCTGATTACTAGGTTGTTGTGAGTTTTCTGGGCTGTATGGCCATGTTCCAGAAGCATTCTCTCCTGATGTTTCACCTGCATCTATGGCAGGCATTCTCATAGATTGTGAGGTCTGTTGGAAACTAGGAAAAAGGGGTTTATGTATCTGTGGAATGTCCAGGGTGGGAGAAAGAACTCTTGTCTGTTGGAGGTTGGTGTGGATGTTTCAATTGGCCATCTTGATTAACATTTAATGGCCTAGCAGTTTCAAGGTCTGGCTTCTTACTGCTTGGGGGAATCCTTTCTTGGGATTAGCTGGCCCTGGTTGTTTCTTGTCTGGATTTCCCGTTTTTGAGTGTTGTTCTTTATTTACTGTCCTGATTTTAGAGTTTTTAAAATACTGGTAGCCAGATTTTGTTCATTTTCATGGTTTCTTTCTTTCTGTTGAAATTGTCCACATGCTTGTGGATTTCAGTGGCTTCTTTCTGTCATTTGACATGATAGTTCAGTTTTCCCTGTTTGAGAGAGGGCCAGTCTGATGATGACAGTGATGTTGCTGCTGCATTATTTGATTCATTCATATACTGCATTTCTCCTAATAATGAGACTGAAGATACTTAACATATTTTCACATGCAAATGAAAAGCTTTCAAACTTCAAAATAGTAATAAAGTTTAAATATTACAGACATTACAATTTATTAAAAGACTATTCAAACCATAAAACAGTGCAGCATTAAAATCCCCTCCCATTCAGATTCTAAAGCCTGTTGGCACAAGATTGGTTTCAGTTGCTGATGGGAGAAAAGCAAGGAGGGAGTAATCTGCTCTCCATGAGTGAGGGAGTTCCAAAAAGTTGGGAGTAGCCACCAGGTAGACCCGCTATCTTGTTCCCACCAAATGAACCTGAAAATGTGGTTGGGAAAGAGGGAATGGCAACTCCAGAAGATGTTGTTGTTTATTCATTCATGTTATTCATTATTCATTCTTTGTGACCTCATGGACCAGCCCATGCCAGAGCTCCCTGTCGACCATCGCCACCTCCAGCACCTCAAGGTCAAGCCAGTCATTCAAGGATAACATCCCTCCATCTTGCCCTTGGTCAGCCCCTCTTCCTTTTTCCTTCCTCCATAAGATCTTAGTGCTGTAACAACAACAACAATAACATTAACAGTAATAATCATAACAACAACTTTATTTTTGTATCTTGCCACCATCTCTCTGAAGGGACTTGGGGCGACTTACATGGGGACGAGCCCGATCAACATAGTTTAAAATATAGCAATCAAATTCATAAAACAATATCACAAACAGTATAAACAACCATCGAACAACCACTAATAGGTTGATATAGTAAACCATTTCTGAGCTCGGGTGGTGGGCTGGTGCAAATCAGTTACAAGGATAGGGCTGATGGATAAAGTGCAAAAGCCAGATGACAGATTAGGAGTAGAGGGGCAATATGAAGTAGAACACTATATCTATAGGCAGGTAACTGTTGTAAAGCACAAGGGCTCAATCTTGTGTCATAGCTGGGGGGGACCAGAGTTATCTGGGTACTGTTTAATTGAAAGTTCAGTGTAACATCCACATTTTAGGTCTTTACGAAAAGTGGATAGGGTGGGTTCCAGTCTAATCTCCCTGGGGGGAGAGTTCCAGAGCCGGGGAGCCACCACCGAGAAGGCCCTCTATCTCGTCCCCACCAACTGCGCTTGTGGCGGAGGTGGAAGTGAGAGGAGAGCCTCCCCAGAAGATCTTAGACATTGTGCAGGTTCATAGGGGAAGATGCAGTCATGAAGATAGCTCCATAAAGGGCAATATAGTCTAGCATTGTATTGGACCTGGAAATTGATAGCCAGTCAGTTGAACTGTTTTAACAAAGTCCTTGTATGCTCCTTTTGTGATGTGGTGGCTATGAAGATGATGGTGAAACTTTCTGCTCTAATTGTCTCTAAGAGCTAATGTGGTACTTTAGTTGTGAAGTTTTGTTCGAGCCTCTAAATATGTGTTTTCACTTGCCTACATACAGGTAAGTGTGTCATGTTCACTCTAGTGACATTATTCATGGATGATGCTGTGGAATAAATGAAGAACTTCTTAAAGTTAAAACTGAAATCAAAATGTTGGTTGCTCAGCTTTGGTAGCTGCTTGTTTTTACATACTGAGTCCTGAACTGAACATAGTGAAAGGAAGGCACATCTGGGATCCAGCATTTAGAGTCCGAGTAGCTATAGGCATTACTCTCCCATCCCTCCCACTGAATTTTGCACTTTCCTTTAGCTCTATCTAGGCATTTTGCACAAACTCAGAGCCCTCTGAACTCAGCACTTTTATTGCTCTCCGTGGTACTGTTTTTATGATGTTATGTTTTATTGTGTTGTGTTTTTATTTGGTTTTCTTTTGATTTAGCTCTTTGGGCTTGTCTCATTGTAAGCTGACCCGAGTCCCTTCGGGGAAATGGAGGCGGGATATACAAATAAAGATTATTATTGTTTTTGTTGTTGTTATTATTATTATTATTATTATTATTATTATTATTATTGATATTTTTGCCCTTCTCTGGGTGTAATGTAGAGGTAGACTGCTATTACTTTTTGATACATTGCTGCAGAGAGTTACAGTTACAGTTATCCAAGAAAACTGAATGAGAGGTCTAATTGGCAGCAGTATGTTTGTGAGAAGGCAAGTGTTCCACCTAGTGGAAGCTTTTTGGGATTGGGGGTGGAGTGGGGGGGGGGAGATATTGCCATTTTGCAAAACCTAGAAGCGACTTTAAAGGTGTGCTAGAAGCCCTACTGTTTCTAATCAATAATCCTTACTGATGTTCTAAAAGCTGTTAGAACAACAGTAAGAATCAATATGATACAATGCCAGTTCCTGGCAGAGCCTTTGAGCTGACAATACAGCAAAGCATTATGGCTTGCTCTTTCTTTCTTTCTTTCTTTCTTCCTTTCTTCCTTCCTTCCTTCCTTCCTTCCTTCCTTCCTTTCTTTCTTTCTTTCTTTCTTTCGTGAATGTGTGAAATATTTACAGATCTTAACAATTGTATGTGGTCAAGAAGGATGTGTGTGTCACTTGCTTTATGGGGATTGTAATAAATAGAACGACCTGTTTAGATTTTGCTTCTCCCTTAGAGGAGTGAAAGAATGACAGGAGTTCTCTAGGGATCCTTACAGTTGATTATACTTAAAGTCCTTGGGAGCTGGCATGCTTGCATTACATAACTGACTGTTATGCAAATGGCATAATCCTTTATCTTACACATTCATATGTAGGCATTTCAGTTAGACCTGTTTTTTAATCCTCTGAAGTCCCACCCAGCTGCTTGTATGACTTCAAGGTTTTTAGAAGTGAATTCCTGTCCCGCCCCACCCTGGAAGAGTTTCTCCTTTAACCATGAAAAGAATGCAGACTGAACTCTGCTTTCCATTGGGCAGTACGTTCACAAAAGCTGTGCTACTGAATTTGTTCTAAATTAGCCACTTAGGATGGATCTGCACTGTCATATAATCCAGATTATTGAAGAAGGTAGTTCACATTATCTGCTTTAAATTGGATTATACAAATCTACATTTCCATATAATCCAGTTCAAAGCAGACAATCTTGATTTTATATGGCAGTGTAGATGGGGCCTAAGAAATGTTTTGAAATGCATTTAATGTATACCTTGGCGGTGTCTACAGACAACACTGGCACTTCGGCTTCAAAATGGAGATGAGCACCAATCCCCAGAGTCTGACACGACTGGACTTAATGCCCAGAAGAAAACTTTTACTTTTACCTGATAGGAGACACTACAGAATGAGTATGTTGAAACACATTTTTTGGCTCAGTAAGATACGGTATCTTCTCATCTAAAGAAAAATGGCAAAATAATCTTTGCCTGGCGTAAGATCAAGGATTTTGGCTGCAGGTTTTTGTTGGAAGCAGTCCACAGCAACCTGGCACTAAAGAAAGGGTAATTTGCAAAAACAAAACATCCTTAACTCACCCTTCATGAGATTTTAATCTGATTGTACAGTCTTTGAGCTCAGAAAAATCACAATTTTAGTTCTTGTGAAGGTCTTCTGAAGGTTATGACTTGGAGCTTCCTTTCCAAACCTGGTGTCTTCTAAATGTCCTGGTTCAAAACTTTTTATCATTTGCCAGCCTGCAAGAAAGTTAGGCCCTTTATTCGCTCTTCGCTTAATGTGAGACTGGCATTTTCTTAGACAAGTGATTTTGAGGCCTAAAAGGTTTTGGTAGCAACAGCTAATATAGACGACTACGGGCAATAAAGAATTTTACCTATGGGAAACAACTTTGGAACCCTCCTTAAATGGATCAGTAATGAACCGTTGACATGCATAATAAAAACAAAATCCCTTAGGGACTCTTACTGCCTTCTGTTTTGAACTATTAACACCACCTTATAGGCTGCTGCCTTTTCTTGCTGTAATATATAATAAATATGTGATGAAGCTATTGTTGAACTACAATAACAAATACATATTTTATCAACCGTGTTCCTCTTTTCTTCCTGTGGAATAATTGGCTTTTTCATTTTCTCTGGCTATTGGAAATACAGAATATTTTAAACATATGAGTAGTTATAACTGCTCATATGGATGGTGTACAAATGATCAATTGCTTCATTTCTTGTCTTACACTAAATTACTCAAATCTGTACGCTTCTGTTCGTAAAGTCATTCCCCTTGTGCTGGCCCAGCTTAGTGATTCTTAAAACTCAGCGTTTTATCATCCATGTGTTTCTAAAGTATATAGAGCTTGATGATTTCTTTGTAATTCAGCCATGTCTTTGAAGGTCATCCATTCTTCTACAGAGCCTCTCTATCTTGGTTGGCTTTGACTTTGCATTCACAAATATCTGCGTCAACATGAAAGAGAACTTAAAACATTTTTATCAGGTTTTGGATCCCTCTATTTACTAAGCAGCTATTATGTTTTCGTAATTCAAAGCTTAGATTTGTTTTATCTTGTACCTCTCTAAATGTTCTTAGTAGCAACTTCCATCACTTGTAGCTAACACTGCCAATGAGTGAGGAATTCTGAGAGTTATAGTCTAACAACATTCGCAGGGTCACAGATTCTGTAATGCAGTGGTTCCCAACCTTTTTTTGACTAGGCACCACTTGACCAGGGACCACTTTGACCAGGGATCACTCTCCAACATTAGTACCAAAAGGGTTATGAATTACTTTTTTAGGCAACCTTAGATTTGGTTTGGGAATCTGATTCAGAAAATTGCATTGGATAGACCTCATCAGCTCTAGTTTCTGATAGGGAAAGAGTGCCAGGCAGCACAAAAGTTTTTGCAGTTGTCTAAAAAAACTAAATAGAGATGGTGAGACTTGGAAGTGAAGGCAAGTTGTCTTGCATTCCCTCAACTTGAAATCCAACTTGGTGAAGGGTTCTGAAGAACTATTTTGTGACATTTCGGTGGGTTCTAATAAGGTATTTCTGAATTAGGGCTTTGTATTGCTTTTTAAATGCTTTGTAGTACACGGAGAGAAATAGAGATGGGGCAGACCAGTGACTCTAAACAAATCTGTCTGTGGATGATGTTGAAGCCATCAGAAGCAATGTTAACAGGTCTTCATGAAGTCCTTTGCATTCTGAATTGCTAAGAGGTTCAATATTTCTTCGTTTTTCTCCTGCAGACAGTCAATCAGATTTGGATAATACAAGTGGAGGGAGCGAAGCTCTTGACTTGACCTCTGGAGAACAAGACCACCCAGAAGAGGCAACTGAATTTCCAGAAGTATCAACAAACAGTCACAAAGGAGAGGAAGAGAAAATGGACCTCTCTCAAGGAGAGGGTTGGAAGGAAGAGGAGAAGAGACAGGAAGAGGCACAAGAGAAATTAAGTGAGGGTGATGAGGAGCCAGAAGAAGACTCTGTCAGCAACAGAAGTCTGGACCTCAATTTTGCCAGCAAGTTAATGGACTTTAAGCTGGCTGAAAGTGACCAGAGCACAACTAGTGGAGCTCAGACTGAACACAAGCACACTTGCAACATTTGTGGGAAGTGCTTCAAGTTTGCAGGCACTCTTACACGACACAAAAAAGCTCATGCACACGATGATGGGAGGGATGAAAAGAGCAATGAGGATGGAAGCAAAGATTTTCAGGGGACAGCCCAAGTTTCCATTGCTCAGGAGGAACCTGCTCTTGAGCAAGAAGAATCCAGAATGGACACCAAGATAGTAGAAGCCACCACAGATGGTGAGGCAACAGGAAGGGAGAACGAGGAGAGCGAAAGCATCTCTGAGGGGGAAAGCATGGAGAGAAAATCTTCTGAGAAGAGTGACGATGAAAGAAAGCCAAAGGCTAATGGTGGGGTTAAAGGTGAATCAAAGGCAGACAAGAGAAAGAAAGTTTGTACGGTGTGCAACAAGAGATTTTGGTCTCTGCAAGACTTGACACGGCACATGAGGTCCCATACAGGTAAGCAGGGGCTACTTTGGCATTATTGACAACACTTTGAATGACCATACAAGGATGCCTGGGTTATAAAATTTCCAGGAGATGCCTTTCTCTCAATTTTGCCAGTTTCAAGGGCATATTTTGTGGGAGCCTAGAAGAAGGACATTTCAGTGGCCAAACCAAACCCTCGACTATTTAGCATCCATACTCTGTGTGTGTGCATAGGCCTTCATGTCCCCTACCAGTGTGTGGTGACTCCTTGAACTTTGTAGTGTTTCCTCAGTCAGAAGTGTTTTTGACAATTCTTTTCTCTGAAGTATAGCACCTGGTATTCATTGGTGGGGAGCCCCGGTAGTGCAGTGGGTTAAACCGCTGAGTTGCTGAACTTGCTAACTGAAAGGTTGCAGATTCGAATCCAGGGAGCGGTGTGAACTCCCACTGTTAGCCCCAGCTTCTGCCAACCTAGATGTTCAAAAACATGCAAATGTGAGTAGATCAATAGGTACCGCTCCAGCGGGAAGGTAACAGCGCTCCATGCAGTCATGCCAGCCACATGATCTTGGAGGTGTCTATGGACAACCTCTTTGGCTTAGAAATGGAGATGAACACCAATCCCCAGAGTCAGACATGACTGGACTTGTCAGCGGAAAACCTTTACCTTTTATTCATTGGTGGTCTTAAGCACTAATACTGTTTATTTTCCAGTATCAAATGGATCTAGTGCTTTTAGGATATTTCGGCCATCCTCTGTGCTATTATTTATTATTATTTATTTATTATTAACTTTATTTGTACCCCGCTAGCATCTCCCGAAGGACTCGATGCGGCTTACACGGGCCGAAGCCTCAAAACACAATACAATAGAAAACATAACATAACAATATTATGCTATATCTTGTCTTTAGTAGCCTGATCACACCACCACATGGCCAGATATTTATCTCTTCTACTAATGCTGAATATGACATCCTGCACATTATAATGCAAAGAAGGGGCTTTTCTAAGCACCCAGCTTCTTTCACACGACACAATTATAATGTTGTGATTCCACTTTAAGTGCTGTGGTTCCATCCTATGGAGTCCTGGGTTTTGCAGCTTAGGGAGTGGTTCACCTTTGGGTTGCAATAAGTTGGAAACCACTTGAAAGCACATAGCAACAATGATTTAGCAGATGCAGCCTCAGGGCTCCTGTAATGCTTCACTAAGCTACCAGTCCCAGTACCCTGTAGGATGTAGCCATAGCTGTGATAGTGGAGTCATAGTACTATAATTATATAGAATCAAAGATGCCTTGGTCACATGACAATGTTCCACCTGCAGGGTTTGGTCATGCAATGATCTTTTGACCCGGATCTTATCTGAATCCAAATAAGAAAATTATCTTACACTCTAACAGTTTGAATAATTTCAGTGGAATTTTTTAAATTAAAAGTTAGCTTGGAGATTTAAAATATTTGGTGGTTTGGGCCATAAAGAGTGCATTTATCAGCAGCATACGTATGCATGACTCTAAAAAAACTATAGGTCCTTCCAGTAAAGACAAAATGACATGTAATTAGAAATTCCTGAAATACTATAATACTAAATGAATTATGAAAGGATTTTTTTCTGCAAAAGATCAGTAAAATAGTAATTATTTTCTAATGTGCTTGTAAGAATGCATGGAGAAATCCTTATACTTTCTATTTTTTGAAAGGTACAACAATTTCCCCTCAGAATCAATCTTTAACTGTAGGGGCCAGATTTGCCCCCATAGTTTTACTGTTGTGATCATCTCTCCTGTGTTGGCCTTTCACCTCTCTTTTCAAAAATCATATGAGGGTGGGTCAAAAAGTTTTGTCTCCTGTGTCATAAAAATGTTATAAATGAACATATAACAGCAGAAGTTGCTACAGATCATAGCCTCAATTGTCCTCTACACAAAACTACCATTCAACATATAGTCACCATCAATTTGTACACATTTGCGTCATCATTTAATCCAGGCAGCAAAACCATTTTGGAAAATTCAGGGTTTTGCTTCATGACTCACGATTTTAAAGCTGTTTGAATATCAATCAAGTCATTGAAACTGAAACCACGTAGGTTGTCTTTCAGAGGCCAAAACAGGTAAAAGTCAGAAGGGACCAAATCAGGGCTTTAAAACAGCTTTAAAATCATAGGTCATAGAATCATAGAGTTAGAAGAGACCTCATGGGCCATCCAGTCCAACCTCATGCCAAGAAGCAGGAAATTGGCATTCAAAGCACCCCTGACAGGTGACCATGAAGTAAAACCCTAAATTTTTCCAAAATGGTTTTGATGCCTGGGCTAAATATTTGTGCCAATGTGTACAAATTGAAGGTGACTATGTTGAACAGTAGTTTTGAGTAGAGGACAGTTCAGGCTATGATCTGTAGCAACTTCTGCTGCTATATGTTCATTTATCATGTTTTTATGACGCAGGAGGCAAAACTTTTTGACCCACCCCCATATAAAGGGAAAACAGATAATGCAAAGACATAAACCTTGCTCTATGTAACAAAGTGCACTCTTAGTAAAGTAACACTCCATTCATCCTGTTGGTTCATAAAATGTTTTTCAATGGAGGATCAAAAAGGAAATGCTGATTCATGAGATGTTGGGCTGTTTTTCATGTTTCCAGGGATGTACTACTCCAATTGGAGACTCAGTTTTATCCCACCCCCTTTTTTTTGGAAGCGGGGGAGGTTCTGTAATGAAAAACTGCTTTGTCATTACAGCTGGCTAAATTTCATAAAATTGGCCAGATTTTCTGTAGGAAGTCCCTCTCTAGTTTAATGGTGAAGAACTAACATACTTCATAAATAATTCATGTTGCAAGCACACTTGAGTCTTTTTAATATAATTTTCATTAAAGGTGATTGTCTACAGGGCTAATATCAAGGCTGAAAATCCCACAATCTCTGCTTTGAACTGGGTTATCTGAGTCCACACTTAGATAATGTGGGATTTTCTGCCTTGATATTATGGGATATAGGGCTGTGTGGAAGGGCCCTCAGTGTGGATTCAGATAACCCAGTTCGTAGCAGATATTGTGGGATTTTCTGCCTTGGTATTCTGAGATATAGAGCCATGTGGAAAGGCCCACAGAGATTATGCAAAAATGTTACAGAATGTTTGAATATTCTGGCTGTTTAGCTGCTGTGGTTTTTATTAAAACCTATCAGTGTTCAAAAACTATTGATAGCTTGAGGCCCTTCCACACACCCCTATATCCCAGAATAATAAGACAGAAAATCCTACAATATCTGCTTTGCAGTTCAAAGCAGATAATTTAGGATTTTCTGCCTTGATATTCTGGGTTATAGGGCTGTATGGAAGGGCCCTCAGTCTGTTGGAAGCCAGGGGTTCAACAAAGAAAGGAGCAGGCAGCATTATAAAACATGCTAGGCAGCTGTTTAGACTCTTCAAGTTGGAAAATGTGTTCCATATGCTGATTGTATACATGTGTGAGTTTCATATCTGATCACATGAAAGGTGTAAACATATGAGGAGTGCCCTGGAAACACTGGCCATGCTGACTGGGGATTCCAGAATCCCAAAAGTAACTTGGTCTAATATGTTTCGCATTGAATGTTTGCCGTTTATATGTTGTGCTCTGCCCTGAGTCCCGTTCGGGGTGAGAAGGGAAGAATATAAATGCTTTAAATAAATAAATAAATAATACTTCCTAAATCTCCATAACCTGATGCAGATTCTGTTGGGGAACCTGAGCTTTTAGGCTCAAAATAACCCCCAGTTGGGGCGATTCCACCATAAATATAGCAAAGTACCGGAAGTAAACTTCATAACCAGCAGAAACTTACATGTGATGAGCTGGGATAAGCTTCTATTCCTTAGGGTGGCACAGGATTGCAGAGTCTGAACTTCAGGTTCAAAAATATTTATTGATATCAAAGAAATACATACCAGATAGAAAAGGTTTTGGAGCTAACTAGCTTGCTAAATCTCATCTTCTAAAGAGGTAAAAGGGGGAAAAAAATACATGCAGCTACATTTTGCCTAGAGAGAGGCAAAATGCATCCTTACTGGAAGAATGGAAAAAGCAGAAGAAGAAAAAATGGAGAAGACCACAAGGTCAACGCAAGGGGAAGTTCCCTCACAGAATTCCTTTGCTATATTATCAAAGGGGGAGGAGACAGTGGCAAGGAGGAAGAGTAAAGACAAAGTCCTTTCCGGGAAAACATGCATAGTATGTGTGTGGGGGGGGGGGGAGGAATCCCTTAACCTAATCCTATCTCTAGTCTAGCTACTCATTGAGGTCTGGAAACCTGCTGATGCAAGTCCAGGGATGAAACCCAACAGGTTCACTTTATTTTTCATGTCTTTTGTGGCTCCGACTGATTTCAGTTTGAAATCAGTGACATGTGCATGTCACAAAACCTTGAAAAGAAAAAGCAAAAATTTAATAAAGAAAGGATGTTTATTTCTGCAGAAGATGGGTAGCTGTGTTTCTGTTTTAATGTGCTTTTTTTGATAATGTGCTTGTATGAATGCATAGTACTTGTTAGAAATCAAAATTTGAAACTTTTTTGGTTTTTGTCCTAGGGGAGCGACCTTACAAATGTCAAACCTGCGAACGGACCTTTACTCTGAAGCATAGCTTGGTTCGCCACCAGCGGATCCACCAGAAGATAAAGAGTGGAAAGAACCACGAGAAAGAGAGTGACAAGGAGGATGTCCGCTCCAGGGAGGAAGAGGAGGATAGCGAAAGTGAGTCTCTCCACAGCAGTACCAATCCCATCTCAGAAACCGAAAGCGACTTGCTGGTGAAACAGGAAAGCTCATCGCCGGTCACTCGGAGCCGCAAAGAGAGCCTTGCCAATGCTGCAAAGGATCCTATTAACAAGGAGGACAGGCCAGTCCTGCGAGCAGCTGGCCCGTGTCCTGCCGAGTCCAGCAAAAACACCCAGAAGCAAGCATCAAAAGAGCAGGAGTCTCCTCGGGGAAAGGGGGATCGCGAGAGCCCCTCGGGCTTAATCCAGGACTTACTGGAGATTCACAACAAAAAACCTTCCATGAATCATATTCTTGCCTCGGCAGAGAATGCGCCTCAGCTCTTGGGAGTTGAATGACAGCTGTGATGCCTGGCGTGCCCCAAAAACTGATCCAGCACACACAGAGATGGGGATGGAGTTGACCACACAACCCCTCCCCCCAGATGTTGAATCATCCTGCTGTTTTGATGAGGGGAGGGAGTGGGAGATGGGGTATGGCAGTCTGAAATCAGTGCCATAAATCTTTCAGTATAAATAATGCAAGAGACTACAGTTATATACTGATCTGAGTGCCTTACTACTTTATTAGGTCTTTTGGTATCATAGATTTTTTAAGACAAAAAGATGATTTTTTAAAAAATATATTTTAATGAAACTATTTGGAGAGGACCTTCATTTTTTTTCATTTAAGCATTAATGTTACTTTTTGTATTGGGGTGTGTGAGCTTGTTCTTGTATATCTGTGATAGCCGCTTTTGTGTGTGCTCTGAGCTGGAAACAAGGGGTCAGTGGGGCGAGGAAGCCCTTAGAAACTGTAGCCAATAACTGGAAGAAGACTTTAAAAGACACCCCCAATAGAGGAACTGCAAATAAGGTGTTGATTTTGTTTTTTGTTTTCTTCTTTTCTTTTGTCTTTCTTATTAGACATTGTTTGTATTTGCCACATGGGGGAGAATTAACCAGTCCCGGGAATGGTTGATTAAGGCTTTCAAACTTGGTCCAAGCCAAAACCAGGAAAAACTTAAAGTTAAGCCTCACTTGCTTCCTCTTTCTTTTTCTTTCTTTCTTTTGTTTTCTCCCTACATTGGCAATTATGATGTTCTAGCTACTGTCATTTTGAAAAACGCTCTTTCTGACCATTGTGGACCTTTGAGAGCATACAGAAAGAGTTGCATAGCGACTTTAAAACCTATGGAAATTATGCACCCACTGTTATATATATATGTTTGATTTGTGCTTCTATATATTATTGTTATTTTAATATTTTATAAATTTTTGTCAGTTGCTAGTCTCTGCGTTCAGCAGAAAACCAATGGGCAATATTTGTCCGCGGAGATCTACAACGCAGCTTGGATGGCCTGCTTAAATGCTTCTGATCTAATCTCTCTCTGACTCTCCCCTACTGGGTTTGCAACTCTTTCTACTGTATTTTCTATAGAACCCTCTTCCTCTGAGTACAGCGCCAAACGGAGGCCAAGTGCAACCTAGATGCACTGAATGTGTGTTGCAATAGGTGGAGGTGGGAAGAGAAATCTCAGCACCGAGCCCCACCTGTACTTTACATGTGTACAAACCATAGGCTTGTTTGAGCAAAGGCAAGGACTTTGCATGGGCAGATCCCACCTATGTCTTGTTTGTATACCACTTCATCACACTAAAGAAAAAATACACTTAAAATCCATTTTCTGCCTCCTACAGAATTCTGGAGTTTGTAGTTTTGGGAGGCTATTAAAGGCTCCTCCCTAAACTACAAACCCCAGAATTCTGCAGGAGGCAGAAACCGATTTTTAATTGGATTTTTTCTCTAGTGTGATGAGGCTAGGTGAGGAGTGAGCCTTGGTGCTATGATTTCTCTTTCCGCCTCCACTCCCATTCAAATTCAGTTTATCTAGATAGGTGTCATCAGAGCCTCAGTAGATATTGGAAATGCAGGTGACAGTTCAATGAGAACTAAGAAGAAGACTTGGCAAGCTGGCATGAAGAGGAATGTTAAGGGAAAGGGAGCCCTCCCAATTGCAAGCAGAAAGCACTGCAAATCCCATGAGGTTGATATTGTTCAAAACCACAACTGTTATTTTTTTACATTGATGAATAAGATGTTCAGTCTTCCAAAATAAAATGGGGGGGAAGCCTTAAATTAACTTGCTACCTTAACGTGCTTTAAAAGAAGGAAACAAATCAGTACTACTGCCAATACAACTTACAGATTGAGAAAACCCAACTTCCTTCCCAATCTTTCAGGAGGTTTTCCTAAATACTTAACAATGTGGGGAATTGGGATTAGTCCATGTATCCTGTTGCCGGCAACAGGAGGCATTATAAAATGCCAACTTTAGGACTGTAATGCACAGGCCAGTTAAGCTGGTGTGCTAGGATTCAAGATCTGTTTCCACCCTGAAGTATAGCCCATTAATTTTGAGAGAGAGAGAAAGAAAAATAGTAGAGTTGCCTTTGGCATAAATTAATTTTAAATATGGCTGTTTGTTACATTCTCGTAACAATGCAAGAGCAAATTGGAAGGTTCAAATCTTGATCATGTTCCTACTTATTGTTTGACTCTGGTCCACTATGCAGATCTTACAACCATGTGTCACAAGAATAACTCGATATTTCATCTGTCTGGCATGACATACATTTATATCTTTGGGTGATTTTTCTGATTGTATACCCTGAACTTTAGGATGGAAGGGGAAGTAACACTGGAATCATCCCTCAGTTTATTGTTTGTGAGCCCAATGCTCACTCAGAGTGATTCCTCTTTTCCTTCAAAAGAATGGAGCATTTGGCAACAGAACCGCATGTGTGGACTTACCCTTTTTGTCAGCAACAAGCCATACACCAATGGGGCATCGCTGGATCACAGCCGGTCTTTTATCATCAGCCTCGAGACAGATGACATCCATATTTGTGTTCAGATTAATTTAAGAGTTTAGAAAAGTTGATTTCTTGGACTATAAGATTCTAGAACTTGTAGCCCAAAAACCCAACATTTCCAAAATCTGGATACTTACAGATCAAGCATTCCAACGAAATAAGTGCATTTTGCAGCATATAGGTTAATGCACATCTTCCCTTCTAGAGCAAAGGAAGGCAGTGTATTTCCGGAGCCTCTCTTTGGTGTTCCTCACTTTGAGCCCTTTTCATTCACACTGTTAGATACTCACCCACCACTGTCTCTATACCTCAAATTACGCTCTTCGACAAGAACCTTTGAAAATAAAATGGGACTTGTGCAGGTATAATAGGCTTGGATGCGCCTTCAGAATTGGAAGAAGGGAATATTATGCCAATCTGCTAAAATCCACTATTTCCTGGAGGGTTCAGTCAGATGAGGGGTTGGGAGATGATTTTGAAGCAATAATATTTCATATAGAATTTTTTAATAAAGAGGGGAGAGAGAAGGATGCTAGATATAGATTTGATTTTTGTTGAGGGTATGTTGAAAAATCCTGAAACCATTCCTTCGGCTTAGTAAAAAACAAAACAAATACCAATGATTCCTCTTTTATATTAAAATAAAGATCCTGTTAAATGAACATGTTCATCAATGCCAACTTATGCACCCCTTAATTTTTATTGTTATTATATTATAATTATTATAATTATTATTATTATTATTATTATTTGGGGATTTTTGTTTTTTGGCAGCTCTCCACACTAAACTGCGCGCAATACTGTGGGAGAGAAGCCATTAACTAAACCAGGACTGTCAAACCCGTGTTCTCTCCCGGACTGGGTGGGTGAGTTCCCCCCACGAAGATGCTTCATAGTCTTTCCTAGCAAGCTTGAAACATGGCTTCTGTCTGGGGGAGAAGAGGGTGCAAATTTGACAGACCTGAACTAAACTTTATGCTGCAGAAATAATGTAGCAAATAATTTCCCAGCACCCTGCCGGGACATCTGCTAGCAATAATCACTATTGATTTAAAGCTTTATTTAGCCTTTATCTGTATCCAAGTAGATTTATTAAATCTTGCCACATTTTACTGATGTTTTTATTAGTTGCATTTGATGGAGGAAAAAAAAAAACCTTGTCCTTATTTTCTTGTTCTGTTTTCCTCTTGTTGACCTGCTCCCGTCTCCTCACATCCACCTCACCCCCCCCCCCTTTAATATTAAACTGTGAAATTTATAATGTGTTTAAACTATGGGTGAATCTTAGGTTTAGTTTTGCATGTTCAGTTAATTCGTTTCTCTACATCTTTTTGATTTCCCTCCCCCCATTTTTTTTCCTCTTCTCTCAGGGCTTTTAAAAAAACAACCTATTTTTTCTGCAATTGTCAAAATTTTCAATGGAGCTAATGGTGAGAATCCAATCACTACAATAAGCACTTGACTGTGAAAGCATAGAAAGAAAGAAGGAAAAAGGAAAGGAAACCAGGTTCAAATGTTTTTAGCTATAATGATGCAGCTGAACCGGAACAAGCTCTGTTGATGGATTAATTCCCATTTCCAAATGGTGTATGTTTTCCCTCACCTCCTCACACTGATCACAACTTCTTCCATTACCCTATAATAGGGGCAGGAGTACCTCCATATCCTATGATGAGCCTGTGTTATGTTGTCTCCTGAGTTGCTTGGATCATGGAACTGTGGTGTTAAATTAACAATGGTAGAGTTTAGGCCAGTGGTTCTCAACCTCTGGGTCTCCAGATGCTTTGGCCTTCAACTCCCAGAAATCCTAAGACAGTGGTTCTCAATCTGTGGGTCCCCAGATGTTTTGGCCTACAACTCCCAGAAATCCCAACTGGTTTACCAGCTGTTCATATTTCTGGGAGTTGAAGGCCGAAACATCTGAGGACCCACAGGTTGAGAACCAGTGTCCCAACAGCTGGTAAACTGAGATTTCTGCGAGTAGTAGACCAAAACACCTGGTGACCCACAAGTTGAGAACCAGTGTTACACCTTTTAGCCCAAAGTAGAACAACCTATGGCTGTCTCAATATTTTTTGATTCCAATTCCCATGATCAGTCCTCCACCATTGACTATGTTGGCTAGGGCTGTAGGAAATAATGGTCTGGCAATATCTGGCTGCAACTATTCTGGTTTCAAAGAAAATTATGGGGCAAACATCCCTGAGAAAGCAATCAGGAAAAGACACGTATGCCATGTAAAGCATACTTGTCTCCATTTCTTTCAGCCCTAGCTAATACTGCCAATGTTTCGAGGAGCCAAAGTCTCAATCACAGGTTCTTTCCTCGCATCGTTCCTGTGCCGGTAGGACATGTTTTTTGTTAGAGGAGTTGGAGTATGGGAAAGGAGGCTGCCTTTTCACCCCTCTCCCTTTCTCCACTCAGGAAGGAAATTTGAAATCCCACGAATTTCAGTCCCTGCAAGGAAATGACGATTAAGGTGTAGAATTCCTATTAAATATATAAATATAAATATATATAATTTCTTTTTGAAAGGGAACGTTTAAAAACTGCTGCTACGAGTTGTGTACAAGACTGGTTTATGCCACATGAACAGAGATTCACGTGTTTTGTTTGGGTACTTCTATTCCTCTTTTCATTCAGTTGTACGTTACTTCCAAATTCAAAGTGATAAATGCTGTTCTGTATCAAACAATCTACGCAATAAAATGTTATATTAAAAACAACACTCAAGAGGTTGCGATCAGGAATCGTTCTTTTTGTCAACTTGTCTATCGGGATGTATGGGTGCCTGTACGTGTATGGTGACATTCCTGAACGAAAGTTTCATGAGGCTGTCATGTCAGCTCAGTACAGTTAGTTATCTTATTTTCCCATCTTGCAAACTACATCTAAGTGAAGATCATTCTCAGCCCAACACAGGATTAAATAGTCCACAGATTGTGTATTTGACACTTCTTGTTGAAAGGCAATCATGCTGATATATGCTTATATCTTCCTCTGGTGATGCAGTGGATTAAAGTGCTGAACTGCTGAATTTGTTGACCGAAAGGTCGTTTGTTTGAATCCGTGGAGCACGGTGAGCTCCCGCTGTTAGGCCCAGCTTCTGCCAACCTAGCAGTTCGAAAACATGCAAATGTGAGTAGATCAGTTGGTACCGCTCCGGCAGTAAGGTCACAGTGCTCCGTGAAGTCATGCTGGCTGAACGACCTTGGAGGTCTCTATGGACAACGCTGGCTTTTCGGCTTAGAAATTGAGATGAGCACCACCTCCCCAGAGTCGGACACAACTGGACTTAATGTCAGGGAAAAACCTTTACCTATTCCCCTAACACGTCCTGAAATAAAATTAAAATGTTTCATCTATGTATGCCCATTGAACCTATGGTATCTAACGTTTTCTTGCTAGAGGTTAAGTAGGATTCAATTGCTAGTGTGGTCCAGTTTTTTTTAACAGGTGGAAGGTGGGTGGTAGTGGTATAATTGCTTCAGGAAGCAACGTTTCTTGAGCCAGACCTGTGAACATTCTTTGCTGATTTTAATTGCCTTCAGATAGGCTTTCACTTATTGCAACCCTATTTGTATGAGACATCCCAAGATTCCCAGTCACCAAAACTCAGTACTATGGCTTCTTTCCATAAGTCTGTAACACAGTCTTCCTCTTTGCTTACCACCTCCCCATTTAGCCATCTTTGTGATGTTTCCAATGGGACACATAATCTCATTACATGTCCAAAGTATAGCAGGCTTATTTAGTAATCTTGGCTTTTAGTGGGAGTTCAGACACATTTATTTATCATTTTTGGCAGTCTGTGATATCTGCAGGACTCTCCTCAAGCATATTTTAAGTGAATCGATCTTTCTGCTAGCTTTCTTTATTGCCTAGCTTTCATAACTGAATATAGAAATTGGAAATGCTATGGCATCGTTGATTCTGACTTTAATATTTAATGATAGATCTTTCCACTGTTAAGATGCTAGTTAAACCCAAAAGTCAACTGGAAACTAGAGAGTTTATGTACTTAGTTGTTTACAGTATTTATATTCCGCTCTTCTCACCCCGCAGGGCACTCAGGATGGATTATTATTATTTTGTATCAGAAGCATTGCATACATTAGTATAAAACCAATAAAAATAGAAGAAGTGCAGGCGGCTAAATATCTTTTGACCAAAAACGGGCAAAAGTAATGGCATTGTCTGTAGCCTCCAACAATTCTTCCTCTGTACATGAGGCAGGGCATAATGGACAAGCATACAGGTGTGGAGTTGTCTGTTCTGCTTTACAGTCACATAAGATGTGGGATTCTTTTAGGTAGTGCCATTTTGCCATGTTACCTTTTTTTCTTCCCACTCCACTTCTGAGTCTGTTCAGGGACTTCCAAGCTGCCCATTCTTGGTTTGCCCCTAGAGGAAGACCCTTGCGCGCGCGGGGGGGGGGGGGGGGGATGCAGTTGGGATTTGCTGGTTTAGCTGCCCAGAGGGATACCCTTGCTGTTGCTGGGGGGATGCCAAGAGGGGTGGTAGTTCTCATAAATCTCATAAAGCTTTTCCTTGATTTTACTGGAAGGAGGCTGCTAGCCATGTAGTGGTTGGCTTTCACAGTGTTCAACCTTATTTCTCTCATATTTAGCAGCAACTTTCCGTCGCACATCCGGGGAGGGGGGGGGGGAATGCCAGCTAGCTTGTAGAGTTTATCAACAGGTGTAGGTTTAAGACATCCTGTGATTATTCTGGTTTCATTCAATGTTATGTTCACCTGCTTTGCATGGGCAAACCTATGCCAAACAGGGCAGGCATACTTGGCAGTTGAGTAAGACAAGGCTAGGGCTACAAACTGCCAAATTGGGCAAGGCTAGTTAAAATAAAATATGAGCCCATTTAAAGGATCTTCTCCTAGAATTCCTTTCAAAATGTAAATAAATAGTGGTTTAACTATGAAGTCAGGTTTAAAAATTCTGCAGTGATGACGTAATCCTTTAAATGGGCATATATTTTATTTTAACTAGACTTGCCCAATTTGGCAATTTGCAGATGCTTTGTACTACAAACTCTCCAACTTAATTGCCATCTGAAGGTTATAGGATTTGTAACCCAAGACATACAGAAACTACAAGGTTGGGAAAGGTTTCTTCAGGTAATTTTCAGTTTTACCATTTACCTGCATCCTATTTCTGCTCCCCCTCTCCCCTCACATCCCATGAAACATGCATGCTTTTCTGTCACTCATAGAATACTATAGATTGCTTCTCTGGATTAGATAATGAGGAATTAAGGGCTAAAACTAATTAATAGTGCTAGCTAGAGCAAGTATGTTTCCTGTCAATTGATGGCAATCCATAAATTGCTTAGGATTTTCTTAGACAAGGAATACTGAAGAGGTGGCTTTGCCCATTCCTTTCTCTGAAATGTAGCCTATTTACCCGATGTGTGATAGCTTTTCCTCCTTCAAATACCAGCCAGATCTTAACTTTGAAGATCATACAGGATCCAGAGCCTTTAGGCTATTTAGGCCTCCGCACCAGCTAGACTAGACCCATTCAAATAAAAGCAGTAGTAATGCAAACTAATGTAGACTACACTGATTCAATAGGTCTACTGCAGTTGAAATCAGACATTGATTCAGTCTGGCATTTTTATCCACTTAGAGCAGTGTTTCTCAACCTGGGGGTTAGGGCCCCTGGGGGAGGGTCACAAAAGGGGTTTCAGAGGGGTTGCCAAAGACCACCAGAAAATATATTTCTGATGGTCTTAGGAACTCAGAGAGGGCTGAAGAACTTCCTTTTTGGAAACAGACAGCAAAGCCTCCCACCAAAAGCCCTCCTCCTGCTGTAATTGGTTGGCCTCTCAGCCAAGGGGAGGGCTATTTCTGAGACTCCAAGCAGGGAGGGGAGAGCAGGCGTGCTGTCCCCTAAATCACTGTCAATTCCTTCCAAATCCCACCAGTATTTTCTATTGATCATGGGGGGTTGTGTGGGGGAAGTTTGGCACAATTCTATTGTTGGTGGTGTTCAGAATGCCCCCAAATTCCACCAGTGTTCACATTCGGCCATATTGAGTATTCGTGCCAAGTTTGGTCCAGATCCATCATTGTTTGAGTCCACAGTGCTCTCTTGACGTAGGTGAACTACAATTCCAAAACACAAGGTCAATGTCCACCAAACTCTTACAGTATTTTCTGTTGGTCATGGGAGTTCTATGTGCCAAGTTTGGTTCAATTCTATCATTGGTGGAGATCAGCATGCTCTTTCATTGTAAGTGAACTATAAATCCCAGCAACTACAACTCCCAAATGACAAAATCAATCCCGCCCCAACCCCACCAGTATTCAAATTTGGGCATATTGGGTATTTGTGTCAAATTTGATGCAGTGAATGAAAATACATCTAGCATATTAGATATTTATATTATGATTCATAACAGTAGCAAAATTACAGCTATGAAGTAGCAAAGAAAATAATTTTATGGTTTGGGGTCACCACAACATGAATTGTATTAAGGCGTCGGAGCATTAGGAAGGTTGAGAACCATTGGCTTTGAGGATACAGATCTCATGCAGTGTTGCAGTGCTCCCTGCTGCATTGGATGCCCCACAAATGACTGTTCTAGATTTCTAAATGCAGAGTGGGTTCATATCTGTTTCTGTAGAGAAGAATTGAAATATGCCAGTCTCCACTAACCATCTGAAGTGGTGGCTGTTAAAACGACAGCATTGTCCTGTGAATTTTTTATATGAATGAACTGGCCCTGAGGCTGCTGAATACTATGCAGTGTGAAGTTCATCGCGTCTATCTAAAAACAGTCTTTATTGAACCATTAAAATTACAAGCATCTGAAAATGTAGTTAAAAATCAACAAAGGAACAGCCGTCATAACATTGAATCATTGGACTTTCACAACCATCCCATGTGTTGGGATGGGAATTTGAAAGTCTTCAGGAATTGGCTATTGTTTGGAGAGTTGTTCGAAATGAAATAAATGGATACCAAATTGAATAAAAACAAAACTTGTTGTTTGATTATTATTGTGTTATGCATTTGTGAGGTGAAGAGATTTATGTTCAAAGGATATGGTTATGGAAAAAATACGCTATGTCCTTAGGCGAATGAGGATTTATTGAAGGTATGTTTGGATTGTTAAAATACTTCACCCCGCCTTGATTGTCCTCACCCAGCTTGCCCAATTTTTCCCAAGCCAGGCTTCAACAGGCTGCTCTGCAGCCAAATCCTTATGTCTGCCTTCTCAATGACAATTATGTTTCTCAGGGACTTGGCTTGCTCTAAGCTACAAGAGGGCAGCCAACAGTAGACAGACACCTATGTGATGGTCTTCTGTTCTCCTTCCAGGAACCAGGAGCAAATGGAAAATTTAAAAAAAGAAAAAAAAGTATTTTCAGCCATCTATTCCAGTTGTGTCCTTGCAATCTTTTGGGGACTGCATTGCTGGGTACTGATCAGTAGAAAGTTCGCTATGAAACAGAATTAATACATTTACTCCAACTTCTGATCTGGTGGATGTGCTTGCTTGCAGTTGAGTGAGAACTGCATCTAGAACAGTAATTCATGGGGCATCCAATATGGGGAACTGTCAGTTATCTTTTTCAGTCTTCTAGGGACTGGTCCCATATTAGTGCCCATTAGCTTCAACTGTTTCCTCCCAAGGAACTGATCAGATGCTGGTAACGAATGACGTGTACTGGAATTGATATTGGGACCACCACTTTGAGTAACGCAAATTGTCTATCACCAATCCAGGGTCTGTGTGCATGTCCATCAATCCATCTTTCTATAACCTTCTGATCCCAATATGGATAAATGCTTACTTGCTTAGGTGATCCCTCGTTGTCCGAGTAGGATTTTCTTCCAAGATCGGTGTACTGGCGGTGGGTCCGTTGGTGACTGTGGAGCCCTATTCTCCCACAGTGAGGGCATTGGTTTCCAGGTGGAAGGCGGTCCCAGTTGGGGTTGGCTTGACGCGCCTTCCTCTTGGCACGTTTCTCTCTTTCGCCCTCCATTTGTGCCTCTTCAAATTCTGCAGCACCGCTGGTCACAGCTGGCCTCCAGCTGGATTGCTCAAGGCCCAGGGCTTCCTAGTTCTCGGTGTCTATGCCAGAGCTTTTAAGGTTGACTTTGAGCCCATCTTTAAATCTCTTTTCCTGTCCACCAACATTCCGTTTTCCATCCTTGAGTTCAGAGTAGAGCAACTGCTTTGGGAGATGGTGGTCGGGCATTCGGACAACGTGGCCGGTCCAGTGGAGTTGAGGACCATCACTTCAATGCTGGTGGTTTTTGCTTCTTCCAGCACAATGACATTTGTCCGCCTGTCTTTTCAAGAGATTTGCAGGATTTTTTTTGGAGGCAATGCGGATGGAATTGTTCTAGGAGTTGCATATGACATCTGTAGATAGTCCATGTCTCGCAGGTGTATAGCAGGGTTGGGAGGACAATAGCTTTATAAACAAGCACCTTGGTATCTCTACGGATGTCCCGGTCCTCAAACACTCTCTGCTTCATTCAGAAATGAGCTAAAGATGTAGATATATATATTTATAGATAAACATATAGATAAATGAGCTAAAAGGAATCTAGTTAACTCTCTGCCACTTGTACAATTGCCAAATTCTGTATTCAGAATAGTGACATATAACTTTAGTCAAACAGATGCCCTCCAGATGTTGGATCTCCCCTCAGGGTCAAAAGTCAGAGGTGAGGGTTTATGGTCCCAAACAGTGCAATAGCCCTGAGGAGAGGACTATAGTACACTCTTTAGAAGTGTAACACTTCAGATTATAACCAGACAGTTGTATGCTGGTGGAAACAGAGAGCAGAGTATGATTTGGCCTCTAGCTATTGTTGGGCTACAGCACCAGTATCTCTTACTATTGTCTATGCTGTTAGGGCTGCTGGTACTTGTAGTCCAACAATAACTGGAGAGTCCAATGATTCTCACACTTGACCTAAAATGTGAGGAAGAGTCTGTCTTCTTACAGGGCTAATTTTCAAAGTGTGGAAGCTATTTTTGTACCACAATTCATATCGTCTTTAACTGCCATGAGAGCTAGTTATATTCTGTTTGTCTTGATGTCATTTAGCTTTTATAAATGTGCCTCCACATGGTGACAAAGATACAACAAAAAGGAAATTGCTCTCAGATTTTAAATGGAAGCATTTATCTTGAGCGAAACTCTTATTTCATCACTCGGGGAAGTATTTATGAGAATAAGGAATCATGGAAAAATATCAAACAACTCTTCTCACCATTATGCTTCCCTGTAGAAACTGGTCACGTGTCCACTCCAAACCCATTAGAGGCAATTAGGTTTGACAGACACAATAGAGGAATAGTGGCCAAGTTTCCATATGTATAAGAGAGAGTTAAAAATAGGAGCAGGCTAGAGCATTTTGCAGTAACAGCCATTTCAAATAATTTCTCTGAACTGATAGCTGCCTTGAAGTTCACAAATGTTTGACAGAACTATTTTAAATAAGGTTAAATAAGGCATCAACACAACAAGATATTTGGGATTAATGAGGGGGCAGATTGTGTACATAATAGCTTTCATCTGTTGTCAGTAGTTTACAGAGCCATGTGGAATATTTATATTTTATATGAGGATATGGGTGAGAATTGCAATTGTGAAAAGGACAAAATATGCCTGTTGGGTTGTCTGGCACCTCTAAACATGCTTTAGTAATATGGAGATCCTAAATTTTAGCCCTGACACAGCTAGTTATACAAGAAATTATTAGTTAAAACTAATATTTTTAAGAAATAACTACTGTCCCAAAAAGACATCCCCTTAAACAAGTTTATAAGCAGCTTTCCCCCACTCTTTGTGAGAACTTCCTCTTCTTTCAGCCATGAGTTAATACTGTCACACTGGAAAGTGTGAATTAAATGAAGCAATGTGTATAGCTGGCAGTCGATGCATCTCTAAGGATATTTTAGGAACATCGCTGACACCAGACAAGGCAAGGCAGTCGACAAATATCCCTGGTCGATAGCACCATAACTGTATTTCAGGACAAAATGAACAGCAATTGCACGAACTGCCCAAATGTATTTTGTCTGTGCTCAGGTAACGGCTGATAGTCCCTCTCCTGTCTTCCCAGGTTTTGTTTTATTGCCTTTCCAACATGTGCAGCCTTTGTAAAGAAACACATAAAATCCACACATAGAAAGGGAGGGAAGAGTGATGTAGAAGACTGCCTGGAATATTAGTCAAACTGGTTTTAGTCATCATGAGTAAATGCATGATTGTTGTTCATTATCATCAACTAATAAAAACTGTAATTTGTTACATTAACACTTAACATAAATTGCTACTTAAAAAACAGTTACGAGCTATCTGCACATCATACAATACTTTGTCAGTCTGCAAACCAGAGGTCCTCAATGCAAAATCTGCCAGGAATGCAAACTAGAGGGCATTTTGAAAATTTCTCAGGATCTAACGAGGGGCGTTCATTAAATATTTTCCCTGACCCACTTCTATTTATCACAGGATGCTGAAACTGCACATGTTTAATGATATTAGTCTCTATAGGTTACGTGCCAATTTACAACTCAGAGCTGATAACGGTCTTGATTTTACAAGTGCTGAAGTGGTGTGAGGTTTGGTAATGGACCCAGTGGAATACAGAGCAGCCATCAAGTTCCTTTACTTGAAAGGCCACACTCCAAAGGAGATGTTTGATGAGATGAAAGAGGTTTATGGTGATGATTCCCCATCATATGATGTAGTCAAGAACTGGCATCATCAATTCAAATGTGGTTGGACTTGGATGCAAACAACTCCAATTCCAGGATGACCCCACTCTTCTATTGATGAACACACCATCCAGCAAGTGGAAGTCACCATTTTGGAAAATCGACGCGTAACAATTTGCCACCTAGCCCAAAATGTCAAGATTATTATGAAGTACATGGAAAAATCATCCAAGACCATCTTCACATGCATAAGCTATTCGCTTGCTGGGTCCCCCAGCTGTTCACACCTTTCCAGAAGCAGGAACAAGTTGAATGCTTTCAGGCTGTAGTGACGATATGCCATGGAAACCAGAAGGACTTTTTCACAGACTGATCACACAGGATGAAAGCTGGGTCCATCACTATGATCCTGAGACTAAAGTTCAGTCGATGCAATGGAAGCATCATGACTCACTGCCTCCAAAGAAGGCACATGCCCAACCCTCAGTGGGCAAGGTCATGCTCATAGTGTTTTGGAACCGGCACAGAGTAGTATTCATTGATTTTCTAGCAATGGGTACCATGATCACTAGTGCAGACTATGATTCACTGCTGCAAAAATTGCGGGAGGCCATCAAAACCAAGAGACGTGGCATGCTCACCAAAGGTGTCCGCCTTCTGCAAGACAATGTACCAGTTCACAACTCACATGCTGCCCAAATGAAAGCCTGCTCTTGTGGCTTTGAAATTCTACTGCATCCCCCTGATTCACCAAACAAAACTTTGCCAAGGTTCAGCTTAGGGTAGCCATTGGTTTATAATGACTTGAAGATGCACTACAACAATAACAAAGCTTTTGTGGTTAATCTCCAAGGTTACTATACTACATTATCATCAGCCAAAAGAGATTTTTGACACCATGATCATGGTGATGGTGATGGTAGTGACAACACAGCCCAACAGCTGAAATAACATTTTGGAGTCTTAGATTTTAGGCCTTTTCCTGGGGTTATTGGGGATGCTGATTCAGAAAATTGCATTGGACAAACTGCATCAGCTGTAGTTTCTTAGAATGGTTATCATGATTTTCTGTAGGTGGACAGATGGTGGCTGGTAGATGGCATATGTTCTGTAGCTCATAAACTAGAGCCGATGGGGGAAACTTGTGCAATTTTTGGAATCTGCAGATCAAATATATCCAGAAACAAGGCTAATATTTGAGGCACCAAAATGTGTATTGGCCAGTGAATAGCAACAGGAACAATAGCATACTCCTACCAAGAAGGGGAAAGGTAATTAATAATCATAAATAATAATAACAAATCAATGATAGTGTAAACAGTTTGACATCTGTAATGGTGCTGCTTACTTGCATGTTCTTTTTAAATGATCAGTGAGGAAATTGCTGGCATCTGTTGATTGTTATAACACACAGCTTTGTGAGTGCACACTTGGGCCTTTTTCAAGCTTTATGGATCCCAAGCGTCACTACATGGGCTATAAGACTGTCAGGTGTTATTTAGCTGCTTACACTAACTCTCTGCTTGTGAAATCTGGAAAGTATATGGGAGTTGAAACTGGAGATATTTCAAATGAGAACCAGAAGCAGCTTGGAAGAAAAGTGGAGATACAACACAGTTGGGCCAGCTTCTGTTTATGAGAATTGAGCTTTTGAAACTACATACATAGAACCAACATTCATAGATGTTACTTTTGGGAACTGAAATTCACAGGATGCTCTAGGCAGGATGCCCACACACATGCCATGAGTGGGAAATGCTTGACAGTCACTACCGGCGGAAATCCTGCCTTATGAGCTATGATTTGTAATTTTACAATGATGGTGCTCTTTTGCTGACACAAAGCAGTGTAGATGGGGGTTCTGCCCTCTACATAAGTAGCATGGCTCTCTTCGGTGACAGAATTTCTGTATTGCATCTCAGCAACCAATCACTAATCAAAACACTTGATCAGGGGTTTTCTTTCTCCTTGAACCTCATTTCCCTTCTACCTACCTACTTTTTTTTTATCTAATTGACAGATGTACTTTTATCATGACTCCAACTCCAACTGAGTTATCTCAGCAACTTCAGCAGGAGTTTAGCTTGCTCACCAGGAGACCAGATGTGGTAATAAACAGTTTATTGATAAAACACATACAAGAAAGGGTCAAAGGCACCTTAAGCAAATAATAGGGTACAAATCCAAGTGTTAATAAAGAAAACAAGTCCCAAAGCCAATAGGTAAATCTAAAAAACAAGAGTTAAAACTTGAACATTCATCCAGGAAGCAAGGAACAAAACAAGAGCATGAATCCATAGGTAAATCCATAAAGCCAGAAGCAAAACTTGACCAGGAATCTTGGGCCTTGAGCTAAAGCATGAACCAGGAACAAGATAGGAGTTTCTCACTCCAATAGCGACGTTGCTTGATCTAAGCATTCTAACCGCTCGCCTAATTTAAGGGCTGCAAAACATGAACACATTCCTTTGACCTTGAGAGCCCCATTTCTGCCACTTTTTCCCATGGTTTTTCTTGCACCTGAATTTCTGCCCCTTCAGAAGCAGCCTGGTATCTCTGTGTTAGCCAGCTGCTTCTTCGGATGAGCTAATGTTATCCTCTTCCCCCTGCCTGTTGGTTTCCAAATCAGTTTCACTCTCACGCTCTTACTCGGCCACAGCATCTTGCTCCAAAACCCCCTCTGTTCTTTCAGCTGGAGAACCATCTTGCTCTGAAACCCCCTCTGTCTGGGCACCCAGAGAACCATCAGGCCCTGCATTCCTAAACCCCTCATCTTCATCAGCTGGCTGAACTGCAACACTATCAGTCCTGGCCTTCTTATGTTTCTGGTATGCTTTTTCTATTTGTTCTTCTTTTTAAAACAACTCCTCAGCTGTATGCTTGTCCACTATGCCCTGCTTCATGTATAGAGGAAGAATTCCTGGAGGCTACAGACAATGCCATTGCTGTTGCCCGTTTTTGGTCAATAGATATTTAGCCGCCTGCACTCCTATTTTTATCAGTTTTATTATAATTTATGCAATGCTTTTGATATGAAATAATAATAACACTAGCTACAGTACAGAAGCAATAGAACAGAATAGAATAACTTTATTGTCATAGCACATTATACAATGAAATTAAATGCTTTCCCTAGCACACACCACAAAATAATGCACCCATCCCACCACACTCTCACCACCACTGCACACACATCAATGTCACATCAATGCAAAACCATGGAGTTCAACATAGCCACAGCTCTAGGATAAAAGCTGTCTCTCAGTAGGTCTGTTCTTGTCTTTGTCGCTCTGTATCATCTGCCAGATGGTAATAATTTAAAAAAATATTATGGGTTAGATGGATCCCCAAGAATTCTATGCGTTTTCTTAAAGCTGCAGGACCTATGAAGTTCTTCCAAAGAGGGGAGAGAGCAACCAGTGATTCTCTGTGTAGAAGTGGTGACTCTTTGGAGTGCCTTCCTATCTGCCACTGTTCAGTTACTAAACCATGTGTAGCTGCAGTAGATTAGGACACTCTATAGCACAATGGTAGAAAGTCACCACCAGTTTTTCATTCACTGGGTTGTTGTAGGTTTTTTCAGGCTATATGGCCATGGTCTAGAGGCATTCTCTCTTCATTCAGTTGTTCATTCTTTAGAAGTCTCCGGTAGTACAGACTCTTCACCAACACTAGTGTGTGTGCCCAGGTCAGATCCTCCTTAACAATGACACCTAGGAACTTGAAACAGGCCACCCGCTCCACTTGGTCTCCATTTATGACCAAGGGCTGCATTTCAGGTCTGTTCTTTCAGTAGTCCACTATAAGCACCTTGGTCTTATTGATGGTAAGAACCAGATTATTGTCCCTGCACCACAAGATTAGCCGATCCAATTTATACTACTTCTCCTAGAAGCCAAATCTAAGATGTTCATTACTTTCCTTGGTGCCTTTTATTCCACTTGTATTTATTTTGTTTCCATGTAAGCTATGCAGGATTTAAAAGGATGCCAACAGGTAAGATATAAATCTTTTAATGAAGTGGGACTCAGATGTACGTGCACATCTGCCTCTATGTTACAGAAGGGAATTGTTTAAATAAGTAAATGGATTTGGTCAAATGGATACAGGCTTGAGCTATCTGCTCAGATTAATTTCAAATATTTGACTAGTAATAGCTATCCCAATTTTTCTTCTGCTTGGTTGAAGTGCCAAGTGACTAGGAAACCATTTGAAACCATTTATCTACTCGCCTTGCCAGATCACAATAGTGATAACTCTGCCAGGTTGGCATTTCAGTTGTAGGTATTTACAATGCAACCCATGTGACATATGTTGAAAGGGGACATTTCTTGGCAGTCATATCGACAACCATTTTGAACATTTAAATAAATCTCTGTGGAGTTTAATGCATTGAAGCTAGTAGCAACTGATCAAAATTCATTCCATATACAAATCTCTATAAACTAGCTTTAGTACACTTATGGGGCTGGCTGAGTGAAACTAATAACAATATGATGGCATTGCTGCTAGAATTAACATCACACTGTCTTGCAAATCTTATATTTGTGCAAGAGTTTAGAATTTTAATTCAAGTCAGATACACTCTTGGATTTAGATCTCAATATAAGTCAACTTAAGGAATTTCATGACAATATTTTCCATTCCCTCATGACCACTTACAATCACTTGGAAGTCCCTGAAAAAATTAGTGCCCCCTCAACAAGGTGATATAAGGACATGGGACTGCTGAAAAAAAGGGAAGAATTGACCAAACTGGGTGGAGCTGTACCAGATCTGTGGACAATTTCTCCTTTTTGAGGCACCCCATCTCAAGTTGTTTGGACATGTCCCTCAACTGATGCCAGATGACTTTGTGAGCCACAGATTGTTACAGAGGATGAAATTAACAACAATACTTTTTTTCATGGACATTCTTAAATCAGCCCTACAAGCAAGGTAGAGAGGGAATGGGCAAGGGAAGAATCCTAATCTAATTTACAGTTGCACCAGTGAATTTTAATGTGAAATCCACCAGGCACCTTAATAGTAATTATGTAGATAAGATGACATTAAAAAAATACTAGACCAACTACCTGTCAACTGTGAATGGCATGCACAAATACATTATAAGATGAAATGTCTCTCCAATTTTCATATTTATTTAGGAGAAAATCAGAATTACATTGATGAAGGTGATCATAATCTATGTTGAGCCTGCACATATTTGATAAAGGGGAAAGCACCATATTTTATTGCATAATAGTTGCCATCACATAATAGTCACACGCCCCTTTTTGGGGCCCCAATTTTGTTATTTTAGGATTCCTTGCATGCCAGTGTTTCCTTTCATGTGTCTTGCTGCCCTCTCCGAAAAAGCTTTACCCGCACTCACTTGCTCAACCATCCACTCATTTAGCAACCTATCCACCCACTGCTTCACTCACTCACCCACCCACCCATCTTTCAAGTGCTGTTCCTGAAAGTGGGTGGCTGAGTGTATAGGTGGGCATGTGAGTGAGTGAATGATAGCTAAGTAGGTGGGTGGGTTGGTGGGTGGGTGTGCAACTGAATGAGTGAAAAGGTGGGCAGGTGAGTCTTTGGATGGATGTGTGGGCGAACGTATGTATGGGTGAGCAATTGAGTGATGCATCCTTGCTGAAATTTGTTTTTCTGGATATTCTGGTACATTTTTTCATGTTGTTTTCAACATCAGATTAATACAAAGTTATTATTTCAGACTGAAAAAAGCACCTTTTTTCTCGTGTAATAGTCAATGAAAAAAAGTGTGACTATGATGCGATAAAGAGCTACTTTATAAAGAGTGGTATAACAGTAATTATTTATTTACATGAGTATGTATGTGAATGAAACAATTATTATAAAACTAAAATAATAATAATCCCAAGCTCTGAGGCTGAGTTCAAACACATGGAGAACTTTCTTGTGCTGTTTCCATTCTTCTTAGTGGTGCCAGGTTTTTTTTTTAAACCTAGCCCAACATAAGCCAGTCATGATTGTGCATACTACATTCATTTTTGTATGTCATGTTGTTGGGTAGGATTGAAGTATCAGCCCTATTATATTTATTATTATTTATTTATTTATTTCTTGCATTTATTAACCGCCGCTCTCAGCCCTAGGGCGACTCGTGGCGGTGTACAGCACATAGAGGACAATTTACAATAAGCCGAGACAACAGAACAACATATTACTAATACACAACATCTAATTATACTAAAAATCCGCTTCGTCTTATCATGGGATCATAATCAATCTCGTAGTCGTAATCCGTTCCGGTCGTCATTTCCAATAACATAGCACTCAGTTGAAGGCCATCTCGAAAAGCCATGTTTTCAGGCCCTTACGAAAGGCCATAAGGGAGGGCGCCTGTCTAATTTCAGCAGGGAGGGAGCTCCACAGCCGGGGGGCCACCACCGAGAAGGCCCGCTCTCTCGTCCCCGCCAGGCGTGCCTGTGAGGCAGGCGGGATCGAGAGAAGGGCCTCCCCAGATTATCTCAAGGTCCTCGTGGGCTCATAGGCCGAGATGCGGTCCGCAAGGTACTTTGGGCCGGAACCGTTTAGGGCTTTGTAGGATAACACCAGCACCTTAAATTGGGCCCGGTAGCAAATCGGCAGCCAGTGGAGCTGGAACAACAAGGGCGTTGTATGCTCCCTGCGTCCTGCTCCTGTTAACAACATGGCTGCCGCGCGCTGGACTAGCTGAAGCTTCCGGGCCGTCTTCAAGGGCAGCCCCACGTAGAGAGCATTGCAGTAGTCAAGGCGGGATGTGACCAGAGCGTGTACCACCGTGGCCAAGTCAGACTTCCCAAGGTACGGGCGCAGCTGGCGCACGAGCCTAAGCTGTGCAAATGCTCCCCTGGTCACCGCTGAAACCTGGGGGTCCAGGCTCAGCGATGAATCCAGGATCACACCCAAGCTGCGAGTTTCTGGAGTAAAACAGAGAGTTGGAAGAGCCCTGAAACTGAGGAGGAAAGCAAACTGGAAACAATAACTTTGGCCAAAGGATCTACTAAGGCCAAGTACAGCTTTCAGTCTAATCTACTCACAGCATTGGTCAAGATAAATTTTGAATTTCTGTATTTTATAGAATGTCATAATTATGCAGACAGTGATGAAGTGTATATGTGGTGTCCCTTATCTTAGGTGTGACGGCGCGTGTGGCGCCACATATATGTAGTACTGTTAGTTGCAGGATTTAAACTGTCATTTTATTCCTGTCTACCTTGTATATGTATAGTTAAATTTCATTGGTTATTATAGCTGTCAATTTATTGATGTTGTGCACCAATTGGCTTGTTTCCCCAGTTCATTTGTTTAGGCTCCGCCCCTTCCAAGGAAAGGTATCTCTCTCACCTTTTTTACCTCAGAAAAAGACTCATTGGATGTTCAAAGCTTGGCCCAAAGCCCCTGGTCAAGGCATTTTTTACCACCGATTCTTAGGTTTTTTTCCCCCCCGAGACTCATACTTTATGTTCAGACACCCTGAATGGAATTGGGAAGTCTCAGGCGCCTTCATTCCGGTTTTTTGGCACCATAGGAAGGTTTTGTCCTTCAACATAGGCCATTGAACTGGGGTTGTGGTTTGCTCCGGCATTCATAGCCATTGAAAGAGAGGGAACAGGAAAAGCTTATCAGCTTATAACTCCTAGGACCCTGGACTTTAACATTTATAAAGTGGTTTTCCCTGTTGAAACAAGTTTGTGCCTAAGAAAGAGAACTCATTGTCAACAATAAACACCATTTCGAGTTACCTGTTGTGTTCTGGTCCTTGGGAGTTCCAGTTTCCCTAAAGGAGGGCAAGAAGCAATCCCCTGGGGAAAGATGTCACGTCCATGCCTCTTTCTCTATAGCCCCAGGCGCGACAGCATATTAGGTCTATGTGTAGGCATGGGTATGCATGGTTCTAAATGGTTCTAAAGTACTTACAAAACTAGAGGGCACTGGTGCCTTGCTTCTGAAGTGTTGCTAAAGTTCTGGTGGTGAAAATTTCAGAACTCTAACAAAACTTTCAAAATGTCATTATTATTTCGTTATTGGTGATTTTTTTTAATGACAGAACCAATTAGAAACCACCATTTATAACAAAGTTTTTAAAGTTTTGTTAGAGTTCTGAAATTGTCACCACCAAAAGATTAGCAACACTTTAGAAGCAAAGCATCAGTGTCCCCTAGTTTTGTAAGTACTTTAAAACCATTTAGAAATATGCCTACCCATGCCTAGTGCCTAGATTTTCTCAGGGCCTTGCAGTGTATTTAGCCATAACATCTGGTTGTTGGCTCTGGGCACATAATATTGCAGTTATAGCATTTCTAGCATACCATGAATGACCAGGGTAGGGTAGGGCTATTGTCCCATTTTTTTACTTTACCCCAACAATGTGATTGTTAAGAGTACTGTTGTGTTCTCATTCATTGGTAGTCTTCCAGGAGGTGCTCAGTAGTGTTGAGTAGTAGATGTCCTCCAAGATCTCCTTGAACCCTAGACCTCTCTCTCTCTCTCTCAAAATATTCTAGAGCCCTCCCTCATCAACACTGAAACATTTTAAACTTCTCTTCCATACATAGTGTTTCCTATAGTGAACAAAAAAAACATCCTGTTCTTAAAAGACAAGCTGTGGGTAGTTTGTTTCAACAGCTGCTGGAATATGTTCTATAGGTTGCAGCACCGGCTGTCATTTCCCAATGCCCATTCAGGTCCCAAGGCTCTGCAAAGGAGATGTTCTGCATGGCTCAAGCAGATGGCTACATACTCACAGGTGTCCGTGAGAGTTGTACATTTTTCCAGTAGAGTTGCTGGCAGCTCCTGGGGCGAACCTATGCTTGTTCTCCAAAATGAGATTTACAGATGGGCACTTAGCCAGCAGTTTTGAGGAGCTGAAGCAGAAAGGAAAATTACCAACTCTGACATCTGTTGCTCTCTGCTAGGTTCTTGCATGTGAGTCTATTTCAATGTCAAGAAGACAAAGAGGGAATCCAGCACTGTTTTACTCCACTGAACAGGATGTCTGTCCTCATAGTTTCAGAAAATTGTGACACTACATTCTTTTTTGTATGTCATATTGTTGACATAGAAACATCTCAGCTTTGGAAGGTGAGAGGATCCTGATCTTTCTTATCACTAAACAAAGTGTACCTGTTTTCATATTTACTCAAAAAACAGGATAGTAATCCATAGCAGCTGCCACTATATGGTTTAGCACAGGCAGATGGAATTAACCAATTAGAGGTCCATCTACAAGGGAATGTGATGCATATAACAAGATTGAGTAGAGTATGTCTTATCTGAAATGCTTGGGACCAGAAGTCATGGAGGTGGGACCCAACTCTTAACAAAATTCATTTATCTATCTTCCAAATACATTTTTTATATACAGCTTAAGGATTTTTATACACAATATTTTTATTTTTTGTGCACGAAAACAAAGTTTGTGTTCATTGAAACCACCAGAAAGCAAAAATGTCACAATTTCAACCATCCATGTTTACAATTTTGGATTTTGGAATTCCTGAAAAGAATGTTCAACCTGTAGAATAAAAGTACCTTGTAATCAAAATCTCAGAGGTGGAGATCGTTTTGTAACTGTTATTGTGTACTTTCAAGTCATTCCTCAGTTATGGTGATCCTCAGACAGGATTTTCATGGCAAGATTTGTTCAGAGGGAGGTTTCCTTTGCCTTCCTCTGAGGTTGAGAGGGTGTGACTTGCACAAGATCACCAGGTGGGTTTCCGTGCCCAAGATGAGATTCATAGTCATAGACCAGTACTCAAACAGGGATGTGTTATTGCCCCAACTTTATTCTCCATCTTCATCGCTAAGATACTTCACCTTGTTGATGGAAAGCTTCCCACGGAATGGAAATAATTTATCTGACAGATAGCAAGCTGTTTAACCTCAGCAGACTGAAAGCCAAAACTAAGGTTACAACAACATCTGTTATAGAACTCCAGTACGCTGATGACAATGTCGTCTGTGCGCATTCAGAAGAAGATCTACAAGCCACTCTAAACACTTTCGCAGAAGCATATGAGAAGCTCAGCCTGTCATTGAATATCGAGAAAACCAAAGTGCTGTTCCAGTAGTCACCAGCCAACCCCTCCCCAATGCCAGAGATACAGCTTAATGGTGTAACATTAGAAAATGTTGACCATTTCCGCTACCTTGGCAGCCACCTCTCCACCAAAGTCAACATTGTCACCGAAATACAACACTGCCTGAGCTCAGCGAGTGCAGTATTTTTCCGAATGAAGTAGAGAGTGTTTGAGGGCTGGGACATCCGTAGGGATACCAAGGTGCTTGTTTATAAAGCTATTGTCCTCCCAACCCTGCTATACACCTTCAAAACGTGGGGATGTTAGAAAAGCATGGCTTCAGAACTCCTATCACCATCTTTTCCCATGAAAATGGAAATAAATCCAAGGACCCCCCCCCCCCCAATCTTTGTTTTACAGTAAGATGAAGAAGACAAGATATTTTCAGCATACAAACCATTCTTAAAGCAATTCTACCCCCTGTGTTGCCCTTCCAGTGTTGCGTTTCCACATTGGGGAAATGTGACATTTTATTTAATAATTACTTTAATTTAATGTGTGCTTTGCATTTCTCTTGATAATGGACCCAGGATGTCTTACAATAAGTCTAAAACAAGACAGAGATAAAGATCTGATTATAAAAATGTTAAACATACAATTAAACAAGATACTCTGTTAAAATACGATTAATTTTAAAAGATGAAATCATTTAATAACTGTAACACTGTAGACTATTTTTTTAGAACTTAAGCACCATTGTGCACATTCTTATTTTAAAGAGGTTCACACAAACTCATACAGCGGGCCCTTGATATCCACTGGCACTTGGTTCCAAGACCCACTGTGGTTGCCCAAAACCCAGAATGCTCAAGTCCTATTGTATACAGTGGGTTAATAAAAAGTCGTCCCTATATAAAATGAAATATTTAAAGTTTAGGTAAAGGACTGACATTAAGTCTAGTCGTGTCTGACTATGGGGGTTGGTGTTCATCTCCATTTCTAAGCCAAAGAGCCGGTGTTGTCCATAGACACCTCCAAGGTCATGTGGCCAGCATGACTGCATGGAGCGCTGTTAAGGCTTATTTATTTATTTATTATTGAGGGGAATATTTTCAAGCTGTGGGACAGATTATTTTGTGGATACAGAATCTGTGGATACTGAGGGACAACTGCATATGCTCCCATACATTTATTATAGGGGGTTTTTTTTGGAGATTTTAAAAGACTCTTTAAAAAATCAAAGAGCTAGCAGCATGTTCTGGCTTTCCTTCCTTGTTGGAGGAGGGTTCCAGCAGGTAGGGAAGGCAATTGTCTGGATGTTTAGCAGAAGCAGACAGTAAAGGCTCCCACCAATAGTTTAGCCACTATACAGGCAGAATGTGTGTAGATCAGGAACCTTTTCATACCACACAATTATAGCTCTATGACTGCACTTTAGCAAGCATGCTTCCAGTCCTATGGAATCCTGGGATTTGCTCTTAGGGAGAGATATTTAGTATTCTAAGCAAAAGGGCTTTAGCGATTCACTAAACTACAAATGCCAGAATGTGGAATTATAGCATTATAACTGTGTTTAGTATGAAAGGACCCCAGGAGTTGAGTTGGTAGCAGCAGCAAGAATTTTCAAATATATAAAAGTATTTCAAAAAGTAAAGGTAAAACAGCGTTTACCGTCCTAATGCAGAAAGAAAGCAAACCAAGTGGGGTAGAACTGCCGGAATCACTATGCATTGTGGCGAATCCGGCAGAACCCGGTGGGAGGTGGGGTGGGGAACCCACTATCCCACGTTCTGCAACACCCAGCTTCCCCCCTACCTTCTCCCAAAGGGGAAGCGTCCACCCCATAGATACCAGTGTAACATGTGAAGTCTCCCATGTTACTGCAGTAGTTTATCTTTAGTTTTGGGACTGAGCCCTGCCAGAAGTAGTTGTACATTGTGGGATGGGCGCCGGCAAGTTCTTTCGGAAAACTAAAGAGGAACCAGTGTTGCCCCCCAAATTTACTCCATCTGATGAAGTTGAATCTCCATATAAGAGTAAGACCAGTTCCACTATGGAAAGCAATAGTTAAGTTGGTTTATCCCATTTATGGCAGTCCTTATGTGTGTCATTCTGGAGAGGTGTCTGGGCTGCTGCAAAAGTTTCAACTGAAAGTCCTGCAGAGGCATGGAGGAAGCAGTAGGTGGGTTGATTGTGTAGTGGTTATTTACAAAATTAATGTCCAGGGCATTTTTATGACAAGCATTTTAGGATAATATTGAATTTACATGCCTTTCACAGCCACTGCTTTCTTTGATCGCTTCTCTCTGTTACATGTAGAACAGATCAAAGAGAAACAGATGCCCTTCTGTCTCTCTTCCCTTCTGCCAATTGCTCTTTTTTCCATTCTTGTTTTTTAAAGAGAGAAAATGTACATAGAATCAAGGAAGAGAGCACAAAATGTTTGCTTCCTTCACCCTTCTTACCTTCATGCTGAAGGAACAGAAAGTTTCCATTGACCAGCATTCATTAGCACTCAAATAGCTTGTGTGTTTAGTTAAAACAAACTATAAAAAGAACAACACAACAAGAAACGGGTTGAGGGGTACTGAATTGATATCTAAGATTCCCATCTGGAGCCTGTTATGGTTCATACTTATTTAAATGTTCACCCAGGATAGGAAATTACAATTACACTAGCGGGAGTTTCAGTATTTCAACCACAGGAAAAAGGACCGTATCACAAATTTGACCATTCCAAGTCATATTAATTAATACAAAATGTATAATTAGGCCTGCATTTTTTTACCAAAATTATAACTGAGGAAATGTTTTCTTTCCATTATAAAAATGAACAGGAATGGTCCACACTGTGAGATCTCTTAATAGAGAAGTCTGGATATATACCTTTCTCACTAAATGAGAAAGAAGGTGCTGTTTTTGAATTGTCAAAAACAACCCCAAAGGACAATAGTCAATGCTGATTTTCCTAATGGTGTATGTACATATGTATGTACGCATGTATAATAATTCTAATGATGATGATGATAATAATAATAATAATAATAATAATAATAATAAAAATAATTCTTACCCATCTCTCGTGGCTTGAGGTAGGTTACAGAACAATCAAAAAACATAAACATTGCAAAAATGCCACAGATACACATATTAAATTAAAATCTATTTCTATAAAAGACACATATTAAAATGAATTTCTATAAAATACATATTAAAATACACAAAACAGAGATTAAAAAAAGAACACATATTTAAAATTAATGTTTAAAAACTGTCGGTAGGCCTGCCAGAAGAGAGGTCTTTAGATGGTTTTTAAATTCTGACAGCTGATCTAGCTGTCAGAGTTCTTCCAGCAGGTCATTCCACAGCTTTGGGGCAGCCAATGAAAAGGTCTTCTGGGTGGTGGTCACCAGGCATGTAGCCAGAGGGGGGGCTTGAGGGGCTTCAGCCCCCCCCCCCCGAAATTCTCATGGTGGTTCGCGAAAAGGCCTTACTGGTGCATTATTTGAACTGTTATGTTTATTCATATCATGATCTGATCACCATACTCAATATATCCCATATACATGGGGGTATTGGGGTAATGATACAAAAGGTTTGCTAGGCTAGACCCTCTTTCACTCAGACACAGCCCCCCCCCCGAAACTCAGCCCCCCCTGAACCTCCCCCCCTGAAAATTTTTTAGCCCCCCCCCCCCCCCGAAACAAAATCCTGGCTATGGGCCTGGTGGTCACCAATTGGGTTCTGACTGGTTGGAGTAACTGCCCCCCCAGAAGACCTAAGTGTTCAGGGTGGATTGTATGGGAGAAGGCAATCCTTTAGGTAACATGGACCCAAACCATGTAGGGCTTTAAAAGTCAAACCCAACATCTTGTACTTTGCCTGGAAATTAATTGCAGCCAGTGGAGTGACTAGGTTAGGTGTAATGTGCTCACTCCTAGATGTGCCTGTAATCAGTCTGGCTCTGGCTGCCATATTTTGAACTAACTCAAGTTTCTGAACTTGGGACAAAGGTAGCCCAGTGTGTGTGCGCGCGCAATGTTTGTTTGTGGGATTAACATAACTCAAAAACTACTGGACTAATTGAGACCAAATTTGGACACAATATACCTATCAGGCCAACGAGTGACCATTACTCATAAAACACTGAAAAACATAGCAGAAGAGACTTAAAAAGCCAAATCCAAAAAATACACTATAACACATGCACAAAACCACATATACACACAAACACCCTGTGCCATCTCGCCTGGGGCTATAGCTCTTAGTGAAAGAGACATGGATGTGACATCTTTTCTCCAGGGGATTGCTTATTGCCCTCCTTTAGAGAACTGGAACTCTCAAGGACCAAGACACTACAGATAACTCAAAATAGGTTTTATTGTTCACAATGAATTATCTTCCTTAGGCATAAACTTGATATCCAAAGGGGTAAAGGAAACATTCATTACAGTCTCTGGAGTCTTGGGTCCAAGGACTTTTCTAGCTGAGAAGCTTTCCAAGTTCTCTCTTTTCTCAATGGCTGTGCAAGTTGGAACAATCACAACCCCAGCCCAATGGCCTATATTTGAAGACACAAAGTCTTCCTCTTGATGCCAAAAGACTGGTTTGAAGGCGCTTGAGACTTCTCAACATCGTCCAGGGTGAACTGGGCATGAAGTATGAGTCCCAAGGGTATAAACCTGAGAATTGGTGATGAGAGATAACTTGTTCAAGGGCTTTAGAGCCAAGTCTTTCTCACGTCCATCTGTAGAGCTTTTTGATGATGGAATGAAAAACGAAAGCACTGACCTCCTCCCCAGGAAGGGGAGGCGCCAAACAATTAAGCAGAGGAGGCAATTCAACAGATGCAAACAACATTGATAGTGGAAGGATTGTATGTTCGGGAAGACCTTGGCTGATTTCACTGGACTTCCAAGGTTTTGAGAGTAATATCTCATGGGGAAACCCACATGTTGGGTGGTAGTGGATTTGAGGAGTTTTAGTTCTCATAATGTTTCCAAGTTCTGGGAGATGTGTGTTGTAATTTAGCTTAATAGGTTTTGGGCAGGGAGCCAATGCAATTTTTCAAGTGGTCAAAATGAGGGTCCTCTGTAGTGATTATGAGAGTTAAGATTTTCCACAGTACTGATGATACAGTGACCTAGAAGAGTGCTGGCTCAAACAGCTAATTTTGCTAAAGAAAACTGGGAAGCTTCACAGATTTGTCAGATGGGAACAGTGGTGGAGGAAAGAAAAGTGAAACCATATGTTTTCTCTTACAGTTACTTCATATTTATGTTGGGGATTGGGAGGACTGGGGACAGATGGACTATAAAAATGTCACAACCCTTGATCTTCTACCTTCAATATGCCACTGTAAAAACCTAGCATCATAAATTCCTTGTTTTTCTAAGTGTCAGTTTCTATCATGGGGTGTTTGTATGTTTCCATGAATGTGTATGTGTGGTCATGTTTACATATAATAAATTTAGAAATTGGAGCAGGAAAAGACCTGTAAAGTTAAAGCTTATTTATACGTTTTTTTTCCAATGGGATCACATTGATGTGCACCTTCTGTGGGAATTAAAATAATGTACATCAGTGGTGATCAGTCTGGGTGGAAATTAGATCCGAAAATGACTTTTATCACACAACTATAACAGCAAAAATATCAGGAAGGTTTTCATCTTGATATAAATTAAAATAGCTGACTGAAAAATATCTTCACTGCACAGACATGCATAATGCAGTCCAATAGCTCTCCAGAGGCCTGTTAGATATAATATCAACTGGAGACAAAACAATTGCATCATTTGTGTCTTTTTTGTGAAATTTTGAGACTGAGATAAATCCCTTTCCCTAAACTGCTTCTCTGGTTGTGT